>NW_024884253.1:89550605-89668588 GCF_019232065.1 Centrocercus urophasianus | reverse complement strand
CCCTCCCTTGTAGTGTAACAAGAGATACAGGTGCTTGCTCACTGGGGCTTGTTTGGACAAAATGTATTTGAATATGAAGTCAAATAGGAACATTTTTTTGAGTGTGAGCAATAAAGAGCAGGTATAGTGTGGAACAGAAAGGAAATAATGAATCTGGAAAGGATTTAGGGATCAGGCTGGAATAGAATAGCATGAGCTTGGTTTAATGCTGTGTTAAAGAGGGCTGGCATGATCCTTGGAGTAGAAAGGTGATTATTATGCTTCTTTAAATAGCACAGTTGAGCCTAATATTAGAAGGCTGTACTTGGTTTTTAGAGCTTGAATTTTTCTTGCATGTCTTCCCTTGCATGTTGTGTTTGGAAGGTGTATTAAGAAATTACAGCAAAAATTTTGAAAAAAGTCAGGTTAAATTAGAAATAAGGAAAACTTCTTTGAGATTTTTCTGCTGATTGAAAATCCTTAATCATCATCACCATCATAAAACTCTGCAATTTTTATTTCAAGTCTGAAAACACTAGGGTCAGATCTCAGCATGCTTTCTCAAAGTTGTTCTGCCTAATGCAGAAATTCTGCAATCTCTGGAAACACGGGAAAAAAGATTAGATGGTCTAATATTTTTTTTTTGTCCTTAATCTCTTGAACAAGCATCCAAGTGCAGATTCAGGACAGTCCAGCCAAGATTGATAGTGTGCTTCACAGTCTTCAAACTAGTATGAGGCTAGTCTGTTCCTGTGTGAGTATTCATGGGAAACACCTGGTGAAAAATTTGCAATATTTCAATGTTGCAAATGAATTTCCAAATCGTTTCCACAGCATTGAAGCCATTATTCAGCTCTGTACACAGTTCCCTGCCCATAGTCCACCAATTTGAGTAGATGAGTCATTGAACCACTTTCATGACCTGACTGCTGTGCATGGCTGTCCAGAATGTGGCTTGTGGCTTCACATCACTGTCATCACTGCTGAAACGCACAACCTGTGGCTTCAGTATACCAACATAAATAGACTGGTTTGGGTTGGAAGGGACTTTTAGGATCATCTATGCCCAAATGCCCTGCTATAGGCAGGGAACGGGAGTATGCCCACAAAGGTAGGAAAAGCCTGAGCTTATTTTGTTCCTCACAGTGGTGGACACAAGTCTAACTAAGCTGCTGACTTCAGCTCTGAGAGTGGCACAGAGAAACCAGAGTAAGCACAGGATCTCTGAACGTCAAGACTAACAGTTTTGTAAGAAGGTATTTTGATTGTAAGAAGGTATTCTGATTGTCCTATGGGCAAAATAAAGAATCATTGTGCTTTAATGTTGTCAAGACCCTTTGACCTGGGCCTTATCTTCATTCTGCCTCTGGAGAAATGAAGGAGTGGAGGAGTGCAGACACGAGCAGAACCAACATCCATCTCTGCCTGCCATCCCTGAGAACCTCCTGCTTTGTTCCTACTTATCTTTCTCTCTATCCACCTCCCTCCCACCTGCCTTTACACAGCTCCACCTGGCTCCTCCTTCCAGCAGAGCTCGGCACACCTTTGGCAGCAATGCCGCTTCTGCTCTTCAAAGCAACAGTAAGAGGAAGGCAGAGAAGAGGATCCTTAGGCTCCCTGCTCTGACAAATTTAAACTAAAAGACCCCAGCAGCGATCTGTTGCTTTGCACAGACATTGCAGCTGCAGTCACCTGGCCTCCTGTTTTGCTGGCTGTTGTGCTAGGAGAGTCTTCACAATTTTGTTTAGAAGCCAAGGGTACAACTGCAGGGCTCAAGTAGTGGCTGCAGCGTTGATCTGGTGGAGGGGCTACACAAGGGCCCCTCTGTGTTCCTGGGGGATTTCATATGCCTCCGGGCCCTGTGCAAGCAGGGGGCCCACTGCCTTCTCTCAGGAGAGAGTGGGTAGCCCATGGCTTCTTTGCTTTCCATAAGCATTCAGATAGTGTCAGTGAATGTCAGTGGGCACAATTTTTTCCATAAATGGAATCAAATTATGCACCTTTGCTTCACACGCACTTCCAGGTCAGATGCCATTTTCTCAGACTGCCTCTCTGCTGTCAGATACTGCAGGGCAACAAAATGTAATGAGATATGGGAGGGAATACGAATTTGATCCAAGTGCATTTTGCCCTTCAAGACAAATACTTTGAATACAGGCCTAATTCCAGCGTATGTTTTATTTGTTGTATGGAAGCGTTAATGAGAAAAGGTTTAATGGCATTCACAGTTATAATGTTAGGGCTAGAACTTCAGCACACAGCCCTGGGTCATTTTGTAATTTGTGTGTTATGATGTATCTGCTGTTGGAAAAGAGCTTAGTACGTTAGGGGGTAGAGTGATACAGTAGGTATAATTACTTTTCTCATAACTTTATTAGAGAGGCATGGTCAGGTGCGATGTTGGCTGGAAATGCTGAGGAAAAAAAAAAAAAGAATTTGAGGAATTGAAACCCTGTTTTATGTTTTTCCATTTGAAGTTTGAAGGTGTTTTTGACAAGACTTGTTTGTTAGAGATGATATTCTGAGTTTTTTCTTACTGGAACAGAACCAAGAAACAGAATCATAGAATCACTCAGGTTGGAAAAGACCTTCAAGATCATCAAGTCCAACCACAACCCAAGCATACTACCCTCACTCTAACAACCCTCTGCTAAATCGTGTCCCTGAGCACCACATCCAAATGGTTTTTAAACACACCCAGGGATGGCGACTCAACCACCTCCCTGGGGAGCCTATTCCAATGCTTAACAACCTTTTGTGAAAAGAGGTTTGTCCTGATATCCAACCTAAACCTCCCTGGTGAAACCTGAGGTTATAAAGGAGGACTTCAGCATTCAGCTATCCATAACCTAAATTATCAGTGTACAGTGCTGAGTTCATTTTACTTCTGAAAGTGTTAAGATTAATAAAGTGAATAAATATTCACAATAAATAGTTTAGTATATCTTTTTGATAATTTGTGTGGTCTAATATTTGCTGCTGAGTCATAACTCTAGTTACATTACGCCCTGTATGAATGCAAACCAACGCTTGAAATGGACCAACTCATTTTTTGAAGACTAATCCTTTGTACCCCAAAGGGAGTGTTAGTATTTAGCTAATAAGTACCACTACTAGCTGTCAGTGGACAAGAAAAGTCAACAGAACTGTGGTCTTAGTAAGACAAATATTAAGAAACCTTATCCAATGTAAGAGTTTTAGCTGTTGAATTGGTCTTGTAAGGAATGCTTTTTAAAAACTTTAACAGAAATAGCATAGTCATTTCAAGGAACACAGCTGAAGAAAACAGTGTTCTGGTAATTTTGGTGAGAAACTACAAAGTTCTAGTAATGGTATGTATGCTTTAGTGTGATGATGTGAGAAGTCAGCAAGTATTTGAGGACATAGTTGTGTTTTGTTTTATGCAGAAAAGTTAACTGGACTATTTTCTCTAAGTACAGTGGGGCTAATTAAAGGATAAAAGCCAGTTTCCCTGACAATCTTGTGCTAAACTGATACATTTCATGCCTTGTGAAAATGTACAACAGCAAAACCAACCAAACGCTGGTGCGTGAGAAAGTGTGGAAAACTAGCCAGGCTGTAGGACTTGAAGCAACGTGGCTTTAATTATAATCTGTAGAGAAACAAAAATGGAAGCTGGTGGACAAGGTAAAATATTAGGTAAGAACAGTAGTTGTGAGTGAATTAACAGTTATTTTGGACCATGGAAGTAATTCTGGAGGACTGATGGACCATAGCTGTCTTTTGAATCTCTTATGATACCATTGCAGCTTCTGTCATAGTGTTGTGATAGTGTGGAGCCTATTGTATGAGGGAGTGATGAACACTGCAAGGATCTTTTTCAGGAATATTTTTAGTCTTATCTTCTTGAGGTAATTGGATGTACTTCTCTCCTGTTACAACCAGGATAGTACTGCTGTCAGGAGTCCTGTGTTTACAATAGGTTTGTTCTGGGACTTCAGGTTGGGAGAAGTGCCCTGGAAAGGATATAGTGAAGGACACAGGGAAGAGAGGACAGTTTATTTTTTTCTCCAGCTCTTTTTCAATTGTGTAGCAAAGAGGCTACATATATTTATTGTTACTGCAATTTGTAAGGCCAGATGAGCAATTTGGAGTTTCCAGTGTTGTGACAGTACGAGCACATTCTTGCATTGTATGGCTAGACACCAGTGAAAGTGATGATGTATTTGAAAAGGTGCTCCAGAGCTGGTCCGAGAATCTACAGCTGCGTGTGATTGGTACCTCAACAAGAAATAGAATAAACATGGCATATCATAGAGTCTCTGCAAATTTTACAAAATAATTCTTACAACTTTTTTTTTCTTCTCATAAGTTCCTGTCTCAATACTACTGAAGTATTTCCTTAGGTGTGGTCATAGAGTCCCTGTGCAACTGACTCATACCTTCTTGAACTCATAACTTCTTGAACATTGAAAGCCTAAGGCATCAAAAAACAACAATAAAAAAACCCAAGTTATTTTTAAAATAGTACAGCTACCTTAAGCAACCAGTGGCTTTTTCAGTGTGGTTGTTCCTTATCAGGTTAGGTATTTCATAGTTGTCCTGTTTTTGAAGTAGGAATTCGACTGCAGTTCCATTTGCTTCCTGGAATATTTTTAAAACAACATCCTGAGAATATCCTTTGTATGATGAACCTTGCTGATTTTTGTTTTGTTTTGTTTTCTGCTAGGAGATGGTGTTTCTAGGGAAAGTAGTCCGTTTATTAACAGTGCAGAGATGGACAGAGGAAACATGTACGAAGGTAAAAATATGGCTCTCTTTGAGGTAAGTTCTCATTTCGTTGTGTATGTGTCTGGATGCATGTTTTGTTTTGTAATTTATATATTACTATATATATATATATAGTATGTATATTTGCATTACATATATGCATTGCATTCAACCTCCCATTCTCTTGTTGTCCTTCTGTGCTCCTACCTTCTTTCTTCCAAAAATGTTAGCACAGAAAACATAATCTTTCAGTTCTCCTGTCGGACAAAAATTTCTGCACTGCTTTTCACTGAACTTTAGAGAAGATTGAACTAGGAGTCATTGATGTTTGTCATTAAATCTCTTTACCACTTATGACATTTCTTACTATTTTTTTTGACGGAAATCATGATACCAGAGTTTAGTCTCTGGATTTATCTCCTTCAAATTTGAATTCATAGATCAATATGCAAAACTACTTCTTGTTCAAATAAGATATTGTATTACTCACTGTTGACAAATTGTTGCTGCTGGTTTTTTTTTTTTTTTTTTTTTTTTTTTTGCTTTTTTTTCCCCCTTATTGTCCCTAATCATCTTTGAAATATATGCTTGCATTAGTTGTTTTCAACACATTGCTGATGTAGCGTTGGATTTTTTTGGTATCCTGTGTTCTGTAGTATATGTTTCCTAGAGTCTTAACATTTTCAGCTGACTTGTATTTGTAAAAGATCTTTAATAAGTTCAAAGAAGTTAGTTCAAAGAACTGTGTTGTCATGACCTAATACCTTCAGGCAAAGATTAGTTTTTGTATATTACTGTTTTCAGTTCCAATCTGTTGTCTTCCTCTCAGTATTTGATCCTGCGTGCTTGACTCAATCTCCTAGTTCTGCTTCTCTTGGTATCCTTTTATTGGTGTGTTTCTTTAGGATTTTATTATTGTTTTCACCATGCTTTGGTTTTGTAGCAGGTATTTGGCTGAAGAAAGATCAGCTTGCTTCTGTGTCAAATAATATTACATATATTTAATTACATCTTATGTGAATATGTTCCAAAGCATACATTTGTTCAAAATATGTACATTGTTTTAAGAGTAGTCCATATGGATCATGGTTCTGGAGAGCCTGAAGGTGCTTAAGAAAATTATCTAAGGCTACTTTTAGGGGTTTTTTTTTTCCAGCATTCAGTTTGTGTCTAAATGTCATGACCCTGCCACTGCAATATAGGGAGGGACAGCAATATAATCATGTAGCATTCAACTATAAAGATTTACTTTTGTTCTTTGACATGACTGGTATTTGGTCATGCTAGTTTTCAGATTAGAATGATTCAGGAATAACCTGTTGAGTGTATGTTTGAAGTAGTACCATAGAATCATAATTCAAGTTTTTATTATATGCAGTTTTCTTAAAATCCTGACAGGAGGAAATGGATAGCAATCCAATGGTGTCATCTCTTCTTAACAAACTAGCAAACTACACAAATGTGACTCAAGGTGTGGTGGAACATGAAGCAGATGAAGATAGCAAGCGAAAGGAAGTCAAGGTATCTGAACTTCTGATAGGTTACAACAAAGCTAGCCACATAAAGAGAAATATTTTTTAGCCTAAAAAGAAATCACACAATTCTCTAAAAACAGAAGAGAGAAAAGCAGAAGTGTTCATTGATCTTGCTAGTGTGTTTTAGCAACACATTGTTGTAGAAGTTCCATATGAAATGTATGTAAAACTCAGAACCAAAACAAGTATTACGTGCATCTCAGTTCCCTCTTAATTTTGTTCCCTTCTGTCCTTGTATTAGCAACAGTAACTTTGTTTTACCTTTGGTGAGGATACAGTTTGACATTCTTCTCATTTGATGGTTTATTGATACATTTCAGTTGGCTGGATTGTTATCTGAGGTTGAAATTAGAAAAAACTTGAAATGGAGCAAGCCACTTTTTATGATCAGAAGTGTATTTGCTTCTTAATATGGCAGCGGATTTTTTGTTTGTTTTGTTTTCTGTATTAGGTCTATTGTTCCTGTGTTTGGAGGAGGCTCTCTAGCATATTTGCTTGAAGAGAGCAACTAAGATCTCCAACGGTTGTCTGCTGGGTGCCCCAACTGCCTATCTATGCCTTTGTATGAGAGGAACATAAGCAACCTTGTCAGGCTATAATAAGATACTATGTTGAACCTTCTATGAGCAGGAAGCTGTCTTAGAAGAAGAAAGCCAGGATCAAAACCATGTATAACACAAAACTGCAGTCAAGGAGGGATGATGAGCTGTGACTGGTAGGGCATGAAAGCTGAATGAGGGAAACTTAGGGTAGGTACTGGCAGAATGAGAGTACTGGCAGTTATTCGTCTTTGAGTTTCTACTGATCTTATATTCTGAGCTATGAAGGAAGAAGGAAAAGCAGATGAGAAAGAATAGAAGGAAAGAAGCACCTGGGAAGACGGATACAAAAAGGTGCTTGGAATTAAGGTTATAACTGGAATTTATTTTACTGGAGGAGGGATTTATAGTATTGTACCTGAATACTTGCTCTAGAACTGTTTTTGTTAAGACTTGACTGCTACTGGGAGTTGTTGAGACAATGTTGTGGCTTAACCTGACATGTAGCAAAGCACCATGCAGTCATTTGCTTATTACCCCTGCCCCCTCCAACCCCACATCCCCTCAACTGCTCCCAGTGGCATGAGGGAAAGAACTGGGGGAGGGAGGATAAGAGGGTGTGGAGTAGAACTCGTGAGTTGAGATAAATATTCTTTTACCAAGACAGAAAAGGAAGAGGAAAGGTAGTAGTAGTATTAATAGTCATATATGCACAAAACAAGTGGTGTACCAGCCACCCACTGATGTCCAGCTAGTTCCCAAGTAGCAGCTGCTCCCCTAGACATCTTCTCACTAATTTTCAAGAGGTTTTTTTTGTGTGTATGTGTGATGTCATATGGTATGGAAAATCCCTTTGGTTAGTATAGGTCATCTGTCCTGATTCTGTCTCCTCCCAAATCCTTGTGTCCTCTCAGCCACCCTCACCGGCAAGGCAGTACAATAAGCTGAGAAACTGAAATGTTCTTGGCTCCATGCGTATGCTGCATACAGCACTGCTCTGCAACAAATAAAATAGTGCTCTGTTATCAACATTGTTTGTCTCTTAAAGCCAAAACGTAGCATCATACCAGACACTACAAAGAAAAAAATCAGCTCCTTCCCAGCTGAAACCAGGACAGACAATGATCAAGGCTGTGGAATAAAGTCCGTAGCCTTTTGCTGTTCTTCACTTGTTTATCAGTTGTAGTTTCTTGTTCAGTTTTGGCTTTTGTTAATGCAGCCCAGTGTTAGCCCGTCTAGAACTAACTGGCCAAATGAACACTGTATTTACTTGCAGTATATCAGCTTGTGTCCTGAAAGCATGATTTGTGTATTTCTTTTTGTGTTTTCTTTTTACCCTTTGGTGTCTGAAATTAATTGAGATTAAGCAATTGTCTGGTAGAGTAGAATTTTAATGGCATAATATAGTACTGGAATACTTCTACTATATGAAGAGACTGAGGCAACTAGTCAGACTGGAGAAGAGGAAACTTGTGGGGATCTAATTTATACACAGTGATATCTGAAGGGAAGTTGCAAAGAGGATGGAGCCCTGTTCTCTTCAGTGATGCCCAGTGCCAGGACAAGAGGTAGTAGACACAAATTGGAAAGCAAGAGTTTCTGTCTAAAACTCAAGAAACACTTTGCTGTACAGGTGAGAAAGAACTGACACAGAGCAGTAGTTGTAGAATCTCCTTGGAGACCTTAGAAGCTGTATGGACGTGGTCCTGGGCAATTTGCTCTGGGTGTCCCAGCTTGAGCAGAGGGTTTGGACCAGGTCACCAGCAGAGGTCCTTTTGAACATAACTGTTCAGTGATTCTATAGTAACTGAGCTTGTATACAACATCAATGTTACCAACATTATCCAGTGTGCTAAAAAATAAAGATAGAAGTCTGTATGGCATTGTGTCCTTTTATGTACTTGGAAATCTAGTGCAACCCTTGCTTGCTGT
Source organism: Centrocercus urophasianus (assembly GCF_019232065.1). NCBI lineage: Eukaryota > Metazoa > Chordata > Aves > Galliformes > Phasianidae > Centrocercus > Centrocercus urophasianus. The sequence goes on along the minus strand of NW_024884253.1, from coordinate 89,659,872 downwards.
TTTAAATTGGCTGCATTTTTTACAGCCTGAGTTGTGATTTAAGATGAACTTCTGTACCTGGAGACCTAGTATGTATATTTATTGCTTCCAAGTTGAGTATTTCAACAGAAAAGGCTGACATTCATGAAGTGCAGAAGGTTAATGGTGAGGCCTGAATGGTTCTGTTGTCTTTGCTTCCAGGTTCCACGAATGGGCACATTTATTGGTGTGTATCTCCCTTGCTTGCAAAACATCTTGGGAGTTATTCTTTTCCTGCGTTTGACATGGATTGTAGGAACAGCTGGAGTTCTTGAGTCTTTCATCATTGTTTTCATGTGCTGTGCTTGTGTAAGATAATCTTTTTCTTTATTATTGATCAGTTTACTATTCTGTTACCAGAATACAGCTGCTTTCTCTTGTATGAACAAACATTACAAGCTTTTTCCTTAAGATAAATTTCTCTATAAAGTAATAATAATTTTTCTATAAAATTTCAGAACAATTGGGAGATACAGGATGGGTCTTCTATAACATTTAAATGTATGCACTGAATGTCATGTGTCCTTTCAGCATATATTGGGTTTTCTGTGATCCAGTGATAGTAAGTTTTAGCTTGAAGTATTTAATGGATTCTACTCAACGAGCAAATATTTCATGATACACATTGTATCACATTGAGACCTGAAGTCTTCCATTATTATTATTTTTTTTTTAACAACTTTTGAACAAACCAAAACATAAACTACTGGCATTGTGTCTGTAAATTCATTTTGGGAAACCAACAGTAGATGAATTCATCATAGCTGTGATAAATTGGAATAAAGAATATTTTAAGTACATTCTCAGTGGTCTGTACTCATCTATTTGAAGGCTGTCTGAAGCATCTAAACTTAGTCATCATGTAGAAGGTTCTGTACTCCATTTACATGGAAATATCTAACCAAAGATGATCAGTTTTAGTTGCTACGAAGTTTTATTAGTAAATTCTTAAGTGCTTTTGATCACTGTCTTGTCCCATTTTCAAAATACTTTAAATTTGTTTTGTTTCATCTTTCTGCAGACTATGCTAACTGCAATTTCAATGAGTGCAATAGCAACAAACGGTGTGGTTCCAGGTAATCAATATTTTTTTTTAATCTTAGACAAAAAATGGTAAAATGATAAATAATCAAATCTGAGATAATTTGCTGTAGTATTGAAATCATAGAATCATAGAATCATAGAATCACCAAGGTTGGAAAAGACCTGAAAGATCATCCAGTCCAACCGTTCACCTATTTCCAATAGCTCCCACTAAACCATGTCCCTCAACACAACATCCAGCCTTTCCTTGAACACCCCCAGGGTTGGTGACTCCACCACCTCCCTTGGCAGTCCATTCCATTTATCATATGAACTGTTAGAAGTAGTACTTGGAGTATTGTTTCAGGTATCTTATAATTGACTTTTTAAGGTGAGATGCTGCTCTCTACCTAGACCTTCCAGGAGCTGTAGCACATTTTTGTTATCATCAATTATTTGATTCTGTTGAATGAAAGATATCATAATTTGAGCTAATGAAGATTGATTTTCTAAAGAAATTTGTTCTGCCTTAAATTTACAAATAAAGTGCTTTTTTCCCCCTGGAATTGCCCCTAGATTACTTTTTATTTATTTACTAACGTCTGAAACAGTTTGGTTTTCTGCAAGAATAATAGCCAGCATACTGGTAATAATCTCCTCCTATATAAGCATTTTAGGTTATGCTCGTCTCATTTACCTTTTCAGGACAAATTTGCCTGTTAAATCGTTCCTCTTCAATTATGAAACAGATGTTTTCAACACAAAATCAGTTTGCTTTTGAAGCTCTTCTAATCCTTGGTTTTCAACAAGTTAATTGAAAATATCAGTATTCTGATGTTATGGACCCTGTACAGATGCTTACATTAAATTTAAAAAATTGTATGTATATATACATAAAAATAAATTTTAAATTAATTAATGAATTAATACTCAGTTTTAGAGCTTTTCTAGCTTAGTAAGGTTCCAGAATGGATGCGTAAGTTGTTGGGCAAAATTAAACACTACAATTTGTGCAGAATCTTGAATTCCAGTACTTGAAGGAGGCCTCTAGGAAAGCTGGGGAGGGATTTTTTATAAGAACATGTAGTGAAAGGACAAGGGGTTTTGAACTGAAAGAGGGTAGATTTAGACTGATATAAGGAAGAAATTCTTCACTGTGAGAGTGGTGAGACGCTGGAACAGGCTGCCCAGCGAGGTTGTGAATACCATCTCCTTGGAAGCATTCAAGACCAGGCTGAATGGGGCTTTGTGCAGCCTGGTTTAGAGGGAGGTGTCCCTGCCTGTAGCAGGGGGCTGGAGCTAGATGATCTTAAAGGTCCCTTCCAACCCAAACCATTCTATGATTCTGTTTCACAGATGTAGTACAGTATGTGAAATATAAATGCAGTAAGAATTTTTTTCAATTGTTTTTGTTTTATAATTAAGTATAGTTATCCGAGTTACTGTTCATCTCTTTTTCCCTCTTATTTTTCAAGTTTGTTGGACTAGTATTCCTGGAACATGTGGAAGGGACAAAGTACCTACGATTGAAAGGAATAATAATAAATAAACTTTTTATTCATTACTTTGGCATTATGAGTATCGAACTTACTGCTTTTCTTCATCACTTTCAGTGATTTTGTTGCTTTTTAAGTTAAAAAGCAAGTGTTAGTAGCAGTGAATCTGTTTAAGCTGTTCATTGCATCTGTAAACTGGAAACTAATATTTGTTATTCACTTTTCAAAGGAGAGCAGAGAAAGGTTTTTGGTAAACTTCATCGGTATTCATCCTCCTTTTTATTTCCTTCCCTTTGTAAAATCTCTAGCTCTGAAAAAAACATCCAGCTTTGTTTAAGGAAAGCCTGAAGGTTTTCGGTATGTCTGATTAGACAGTTGTCATGCTGTCCTTTCTGGTTTTATTAAGTACTAATCAGTAAACTAAATCAATTTACAGTCTTCCAATAATATTCTCCTGTGGTTCTACAGAGTTCCAGTAATCTTGCTTCACTGTAAATGTTTTAGAATAAAAAATATTGGATCTTATGACATAAGGAACTCTTTAATTCATAATATTTTTAAGGCAATGTTTAAAAACTGTAAATGAAGAATCTGCTTTTTTAATTAATAAATTTCCTATCCTAAAATTCTATCTGCCATGAAGAACTATTGATATTCCCATTGTGCTTTTTTGTTTTTGTTTGGCATAGTGATATTGCATCTCAAAATATATGTATTTTTAGCTGCTAGAACATCTTCCTGGAGCCTTATGTTTTTTGCAGGTTCTGAAAACACAACTTACTCAGCCTTTCTTCGTAGAGTAGGTGCTCCAGCCCTCTGGTCATCTTCATTGCCATCCTCTGGACCCTCTCCAACAGGTTCATCTTTCTCTTGCTGGGGATCCCAGAGCTGAAGGCAGCATTGTGGGGTTCTCATAGGGATGGAATGTAAGGGGCAGAATTTCCTACCTCAGCATGCAGATCATGCTTCTTGGTTGCAGCTCAAGATATGGTTTCTAAGCTGGAAGCACGCATTGCCAGCTCATGTTTGGCTCTTTATCTATCATTACCCCCAAGTCCTCTGCAGGGCTGCTTTCAATATTTGGTCTTGTTGAACTTCATGAGATTCACAAGGCCTCACTTCTAAGCCTGTTCAGATCCCTCTGGATGACATCCCTTCCCTTCAACATGTTGACTGCAACACTGTTTTGAGTTTGGCAAACTTGCTGAAAGTGTATTCAATCCCACTACGTCACCAACAAAGATATTAAATAGTAACAGTCCTATACTGACCCCTGAGGAACACCAGGCATCACTGGTCTCCACCAAGACACGGAGCTATTCACTGCAACTCTCTGAGTTTGAGTGTGGCCTTCAGCCAGTTCTTTATTCACTGAGTGGTCAATCGATCAAATCCATGTGCTTCCATTTTCAAAACATGGATGTTATGTGAGACGGTGTCAAATGTTTTGCACAAGTCCAGATAGATGATGTCAGTAGCTCTTCCTTTATCCACCAGTGCTGTCACCTCATTGTGGAAAGCAATCAAATTTGCCAGGTATTATTTTCTCTTAATGAAGTCATGTGTGCTGTCGCCAGTCACCTTTGTGTATTCCACGTGCCTTACCATAGGATCTGCTTCATGATCTTGCCAGGCACAGAGGTGAAAATGATTGGCTTGTAGTTCTCCAGATCTTTTTTTTTCTCTTTTTTAAAATGGGGGTTATGTTTTACCTTTTCAAGTCTCTGAGACCCCTACAGTGACCCCTTTAACAGACTGCCATGAATTTTCAAATGTAATGAATAGATGCACAGGAAATTTATCCGCCATTCCATGAGGACCTTCATGTCCATCTCATCAGGTCCCTCAGACTTGTGCATGTTAAGGTTCCTGAAGTGGTCTTGTGCCTGATCTCCTACAGCGGGCAGTTCTTTATTCTCTCAGTGTCTGCCTTTGCCTTCTGTGAAGACTGAGTCAAAAAAAACTCTGAGTACTACCTTTTCTATGTCTGGGTAACCACGTCTCTCAGTTTCTTCAGGAGAGAGCTTACATTTCCCCTAGTCTTTCTTTTTATCACTTATGTACTAGCTCTTCAACAGATTGACACCATTGGTCCCTACTAGACCAGGTTTCCCAAAGAGTACCACAGTCTAAAAAGCCATATCCTTGGCCATATCACTTGTCTGGCAACTATGAATTGATCTGCCAGATTGTACTGGTCTTCTTAAAGTCTTTTCTTTTGATTGGTAGGATTGAAAAGATCATTTATACTCCAGGGCCTCTTGACACTGTTCCAAGGGTTCTATAGTCCTTCATGATACACTTTGGATGTTCTTGACAGTGTTGTTGGTGCTGCATAAAATAACAGCCATGGATAGTGGTTCTGCAAGCTGTACAAGGCTTGGTAATTTCTTGGTAACATCTATAGTACTTATATAGGCTCATGGTAAGAGACATACCTCTCATGTGAGTGGGTCAGGGTAGCAAATTGATGCCTTTGTACCTCTCAGAAAAGAGTCAGCTACAGCTATCACCTGTCATATTTTCTTCTTTGCACTGGTTGTTTAGCAGTCTGTAGTGCCACAATCAACTACTTTGCTGAGGACCAAGCCGGCACCAGAACTGACTGAGTATTGGCATTTATTAATGAGAACAGAAAAACATTGCAGGACTTCTGTGCAACTGCTTGATATATGATGAATTATTTGTGTAGTATAAGACAAAAACTGCGAACATCTTCATTTCCCAGTTCTAGCTGTCTAAAAAAAAAAAAAAGCTTACTGATTTTAAGTGATTAGAATGTTGTAATTTTATTTTCATTTCTTTAGCAAGAAATGGTCTTAGGCAAATAACCAACAAAACTGGCTAGTATCTCTTTACTTTTCAATTTTTAATTGGTTTTTTTTTTTTTTTTTTTTTTGCTTTAATTCTGATGGATGAACCTAATGCTTAAAATGTTTGGGTAGCTGATGTTTTGAAAACACTGCTTTTGTGAAAATGCATGTGATGATGTGCACCTCAAAGTGTACATTCTAACAGCACATTTGGTGTAAACATCAAATACAGGTTTGGTAAGAACATTTTAATGGAGATGCATGCAGAGATTTTCTCAAGTACCTGGGCTGATTGAATGACAGAATGTTTTGATCTCTACTGCTTTTATTAATCTGAAAAGTTGGAATCTTCTTGGTTAAATTCACAGCTGGAGGCTCCTATTACATGATTTCAAGATCTTTAGGACCAGAGTTTGGTGGAGCAGTGGGACTTTGTTTTTACCTGGGTACAACCTTTGCAGGAGCCATGTACATTCTTGGTACCATTGAAATCTTATTGGTAAGTACTGGTTTCTCGTAAGTCTATTTTCAGTCTATTTTGAGAGATCACTGAGCATTGTCTAAATGTAATAATCACAGATAAGTTATAATGACACCTAAAATGTATTCTAGTCCGATTTTTGAATGCTTTGGTACCACATTTGTAGTACGTCAATATTCCAGTTCTTCTTATGAATATTTGAAGAAGTTCAACAAACTTTGATTTGTGGAGCTGACTCTAGCCCAGCGATAATAATAAATGATGATAATAAATTTATGATCATGAAATTATGATCAGTATTTAAACAGTTTAACATTTTTTCCCCACTTAAATTAGGAACAAAACAGTTCAGTAAGTGACTTTAAGTCACTTAAATCACATTAGACAGTAATTTTACCAAATGGGATGTATCTCTTTGCTACCTCTTCATAATATGCTCTGGATAAAAAAAGAATTCTTCAGATTATGTTCATGCTACTGTAGTCTTATATAGTTCAAGGAAAACTACTCATAATAGTAAGATTTAGTTTTGGAATTTCTGGTGTAGGAAGAGAAGAATGAGCAATAGCTTGTTCTTTGTGTGGGTATCAGACACTACAGTGTGGCATCCTCTTTGCAATCTGTACCTGTCACATGGAAACATACTTGTTGTGTTCCTTGTCTTCCTCTGTTTCTTATTGTTTTTTCTTGTCTGGCAAAGACAAATTTATGAGAGGCAGAAACTGTTAGAAAACAGATAAAAAGCTGGACCAAAAGCTGTGTCTCTTTCTCAGTATATCCACTCTGTTTTGTCCTCTTATTTCATCTTCACCCTTGTTCCTTTCCCACTTATATAGGATGCTCATTCAGCTTTATGATTTTCTGATAATACCACTTTCTATACATGTTGGTTTTCAAAGTAATTTATCTAAAAAATGTAGTTGAAAAATGGGAGTGGCACGTAATTAAAGCCTCATTGCACTTTAAACCTGAGTTTCTTACAATGCCTCTATACTAGGAAAAATCTTGAAAATAACTTTTTGTTGTTTCATTATGCCAGACACATGTGAGGATATTTGTTTCTGCTCTTTCTTCACTAAATAACCATGCCATCTGGTTGAACTTCTTTGTGAAGTAAGAAAACTGCCAACTGTAGTAGTTTAGATTTTAAAGTTCAAGTAAATTTAGTTCTGCATAAAATGATTGTTATTACATGAAAGGCAATTTCCGTATCTCCTGCAGACTTACATTTCTCCAAGTGCCGCCATATTTAAAGCAGAAGAGGTTGGTGAAGAAACAGAGGCCATGCTGAACAACATGAGAGTTTATGGAACGTGTATTATCATTCTGATGGCCATAGTAGTTTTTGTGGGAGTCAAGTATGTCAACAAACTTGCACTAGTCTTCCTTGCCTGTGTGATTCTATCCATCATTGCCATATATGCTGGAGTTATTAAGACTGCTATTGACCCACCCGACTTTCCGTAAGTAACATATCATTAAATAGTATAGATTATTATTTAAAAAAAAAAAAGTAGGGGGAAAGAATAGCTACTACAACCAAGTTTTAAGCTAAACTTAAAAATATGCTCACACTGATCTCAGTGGAAGGTTTCATATCTTTATGAGGCACTTATGTGATCTTCTGTTATCGCGAACTACCTATTTGAATCTTTGTAAGTCATAACTTTGGAAAATGTTCTTTCATGCTTAATGTTACTTAATGTTTTTAGCCACTGTTCTTTTCATACCTACGTGCAAAAGTGGTCTTGCTGACAGTAAATATAGTTGCTTTATCTAATCAATTAAGAAATGAAGTATACAGAATAAAGTAAAATCTTCAAGGAAATGTTGTAACTATGAATGGGAGGTAGCGTACTTTAAAAATTTGTCATGAACTTTTTGAGACTTCTATTCACCCTATCCAAAATAGAAGCTTTACATTATTCGATTCACTTGCTTTACACAAAAACTTTTCTACCTTTTTGTTACTAAAGTCTAGTTTTGTTGTCACACATGGCATGTTGTTTCTCAACATCTTTATCTTGTACCTTTCTTCAGCTCACTGAAAATGTGTTTGGTTGTCCAGTTACCAGTATGCTGGTTTTGTTTTTGTGCATCTCTTCCTGCTTGGAGAGCAAAGAACAGTACTGCTTAAAACAGTAGTGGAAGAGATGAGAGTTGCTGTAGTGCATTGCCACCTGTTATGTCAAACTGATCCTTTGCTATACGGTTGATGCAGAATTCCATAGTAATCTAACGTGTTAATGGTTGCTGCTTAAATTGAGCAGTTAGGCAGTATTTTTGGACTGTACTGTAAAAGATAAACAGAAACCTTTCTGTTGGCAAATAAAAATATGTTCAAATTTGACACTTCTCTGAAGAAAACTTGAATTTCTCAGAAACTCAAACTTCCACTAGGGAAATATTTAAATCTTTTATTTGTCTGTATAGGTAAAAGAGGGATTCTCTGGGTATGTAGCATTGGTAAGACTTATTACCAAATTTCTGGAAACTGCTTCTGTGATACATTACTATTTGGAAAAAATATTAAACAAAGCTTATCTTTCTATAAATAGAATTGTTCACATTTTGGTGAATCTGCCCTAAAAGAAGAAACTCAAATGTGGTTTCACATTATAATAAAGCTATGAGTAGGTCACCAAACTCACCGTCATACAGCAAGTTGGTGTAGGTTTGTAAAAATAGTTTTCTAGCTTCTAGTCTAACATTTGGACATTTTATAAAAACACCAGTTTCCCTATTCACTTAGCTATGTCTATCACCTCATTCCATCTCTGTTAGTTGTAGGCGTTTTGTAGATGGTGAAATACTGTGCTTTATTAGCTCACATCATGATCTTACAGCCAAATCGAACTGGAAGAAGTTTCTAGAGGTTGAGTAGTTAACCAAATCCAATAGCAAAAATACTAAACAAGGAAGATCATTCTCTTTAGCAGTGGGCTTTCTGTTAAATCTGCTTGATCTCCATGGATTTGCAGCTGTACCTGGAGATGTACTGGTGTCCTGTAAATTTCCCTTCTTGTACTTTTCACTGGTATCAGAAACAGGAAGTAAAAAACTAAGCTAAGTAAACATACTGCATGACTTAGCATACTTGGCCTGATAGCAAATGCTATGTTTATGCTGTTTGTTACCAGATTCCTGAACTTCTTCAGAAGTACCAGATGTTTACTGCCTATGTGCTATATCTTACCTGCCTAACTCTGATGCTTTATTTGATCATTCCTCGTTTCATCTTCATAGATGCAATGAGCCACTTTATTAAACAAGCCTGGGGGAGATATCTCTTGAATGTCTTTTGCATAGCTTAACAAAGGGTTAACAAAAGTAGGTAGTAGGTGTTTAATGTTCTTTGTTAATAACCATTTGCTTTTTGCAAAATATTCCTAGTTTTCTGAGAGTCGTAATTGCTTCTTGCATAGAACTATATAATAGTTTGAGCTATGAGTTCAGTGTTTTTAAACTTTACTCTTTTCCTGGCTTACCTCCTTAGCTGTTAATCTAAAGAACTTACTTCTTGGAAAAGTGCACGACTGTTGCTTAATTTTTCTTTTGTATTTTTTTTGGTCAAACTTGTCACTGCATTATAAATCAAATGACTTCATTTCACTTTTTTTTTTTTTTTTTTTAATAGAGGTCATGATATATTCAGTCCTATTATTTAGTGGTCAAGCTGCTTGAATTTGTTATATTTTCCAAAGAATAATCAGAAAGCATAGAAGCTGTCTTAAAGTGGAAATGTTTGACTGGTATTTTAAATGTTACTGATGATGGTTTTATATGGAGAGACTCTTCTGCTTTAGTAGATGTTGTACAGCCCAAAACATAAGTGCTATAAATACTGGATTTCTGAGGAAGTCTAATGGATTAAAAAATGCTTAAATGCACACTATTATGCTGAAGAAACACTGTTTGTTTTGTTTTGTTTGTAGCATCTGTCTTCTTGGAAACCGTACCTTGTCAAAGCGCAGCTTTGATGTCTGTGCCAAATTTACTGAAAGGAATAATGAAACAAAGACCACAAACTTGTGGCTGCTCTTCTGCAATAGTTCTTTGCCTACTGCTATGTGTGATGACTACTTCAGCCTCAATAATGTAACAGAAATTCAAGGGATTCCAGGAATACTGAGTGGAGTTCTAATTGGTAAGTCAGAAAGCACAGTGATCTGTGCTGATTCGGCCTGAAGCTGTGCAGTAATGTAGTATTTTAGCCTGTCACTACTCCTTAGTAATAATCTACTTGTGTTGAAAGATTGCTTCCTGGAGTCTACTTCCTTCTTTAACATTTCCGTCTGGTTTTGGAAGCTTAATATGAATTGCTTTCATATGGGGATCATTAAGGTTTTATGGGCACTCTTTCAAAAGCTATTTTTCTATCACATCAAATTCAGTTATTTCAAAATCCCGTGAGGGAGAACTTCTTTCCAATTTACAGATGGCATGTTGAGAAGTAAAGTCCTGTTGTTTGTCCAACAATGTACAGCATGCCAGTTCAGGAAAAAATAAAGTTTTTCTAGCTATCAGTCTAGCATTTGGACAGGAGACTTTCTACAAAGTGTGTAGAATATCTTATGTTTATGTTTTTATACAATTGTGGCTGCTTTAGGTTTAAACGGGTTCATAAATTTCATTTTGAACATGTAATGGATAGTATTGTATAGGAACAAATAATGTTTATGAGGATGAGAAGGACGTTCTGATTCCTGTCCTCCACGTTCCCTTAGAATAGAATTTGATTATAGAAATATGCAACTCTCTGTAAAGAGAGATAGGGGCACTAAGTAATATTATTACTGCCATAGTAACTCAATTTAAAAGATTAAACATAAAGTGTACAAATACACATTCAGTTCCAGCTGAAATGTAGGCTGCTTTGTGTCTGAATTTTTATATAAACTCACTCAGCTTCCTCAGAATCAAAGATGAAATCCTGCTTTTGACTAAAATGCTTTTTGCAAGAAGTGTGACTTGGGATTTTATTTACTGTATGCATTTTGTAAGTTAGTACATATATCTTTTTTTCTTAAATGTTACGTATCTCTTCTCATGCTACTTTACATTCCCTCCGTATGCTCAGAAAACAGTCTTGTATTCTAAGCTTTGAACAGCTGTGGTTTTTTTTTGTAATACAGTACTACTGTATAAAAGTGCATTTCATTTTCCTGATGTCACATAAAGCCAAGATCTCTAACAACCATTATGAGTCTGCTGAAAGCTCAGTGTAAGGGAAAAACTTTCCAGTGTTCGTTGTTTGACACTTACCTATGGATAAATTTCATCAGTTTCTTTACCAGGCTTGATGACTGAGTAGAAAGTTTTTGCGTAGTTCTTTGCAGGTGGCTTTTGCATTCACCACCTTTGCATTGGAAAGCACAGGTTACATCCTGGTACCATTTCTTGGGGAAGTTTACTGGTGGGTTTCCTGAGCTTTTGGCTTTTCTAAACCTTTGACAGTGTCCCCCACTACATTTTCGTGGAGAAGCTGTGTGCCCATGTTTGGCATGGTTGGGATGGGCGTACACTCTGCTGGGTGAAACACTGGCTGGATGGCCGGGTCCAAAGTGTTGTGGTCAATGGAGTTAAATCCAGTTGGCAGCCGGTATCCCCCAGGGCTTGGAACTGGGGCTGCTTCTATTTAACACCTTTATTAATGATCTTGATGAGGGGATTGAGTGCACCCTCAGTAAGTTTGCAGATGACACCAGGTTGGGAGGGAGTGTTGATCTGCCAGAGGGTAGAAAAGCATTACAGAGGGACCTGGACAGAATGGATCAAAGGGCCAAGTATGAGTTTCTGTATGAGTTTTCTGTATGAGTTTCAATAGGGCCAAGTGTCAGGTCCTGCATTTTGGTCACAACAACCCCAGGCAACCCTACAGGCCTGGGGAGGAGTGGCTGGAAAGCTGCTTGACACCAAAGGGACCTTGGTGTACTGATGGACAGTGGGCTGAATATGAGCCAGCAGTGTGCCCAGGTGGCCAAGAAGGCCAATGGCATCCTGGCTTGGATCAGAAATGATGTGGTGAGCAGCACCAGGGAAGTCATCCTGCCCCTGGACTCGGCACTGGTGAGGCCTCAGTTCAAGTACTGTGTTCAGTTTGGGGCACCTCAGTACAGAAAGGACACTGAGGTGCTGGAGCAGGTCCAAAGAAGGGCAGCAAGGCTGGTGAAGGGCTTGGAGAATATGGCCTGTGAGGAGAGACTGAAGGAACTGGAGCTGTTCAGTCTGGGAAAGAGGAGGCTGAGAGGAGACCTAATTGCTCTCTTCCAATATCTGAAAGGTGCTTACAGCGAGAGTGGGGCTGGTCTCTTCTCATCTGGTGACAGGTAACAGGACGAGGGGAAACGGCTTTAAGTTGCACCAGGATTAGTTTAGGCTGGATGTTAGGAATCACTTCTTTACAGAAGGGGTTGTTAAGCACTGGAATAGGCTCCCCAAGGAGGTGGTTGAGTCACTATCTCTGGGTGTGTTTAAAAACCATTTGGATGTGGTGCTCAGGGAAATGATTTAGGGGAGGGTTGTCAGAGTTAGGGTAGTATGGTTAGGTTGTGGTTGGACTTGAAGGTCTTTTCCAACCTGAGCAGTTCTATGATTCTGTGAGCTGTAAAACTGAATATACACTTAATTTTACCTGTTGTTTTTTTGTCTTTGAACCACTTTAAAATACATGTGAAATCTTTTATTCCATGTCCATCTTAAGCTTTTTTGCCCAAGGAATCTGTCAGAAACAAATGGGAAGTCTAGATGGGCTAAATTCAGAAATCTACTTCAGGTATGTTTCTACCAAGGAACTTAAGTAATTCTGAGGTACAATCTTTCTTTAACAAAAGCTGTGCTAGACTTCCATGGTTCCTCAAAACTCAAAATAAAAACTTATTACATTTGAATTCAGAAGTAATACCTATGTGTGTCTTACTTTTATTCCTTGCTGTTGTTGCTGCCAGTTGTTCATTTGCAGATGCTGCTTTCAAGTTGACCCTATGCTTGCCATACTTTAACACTTGGGTAGCAATGCAGTTTCAGCACATTTTTAGCAGCACAAGTCCTTTGGTATTCTTGGATAAACAGTGTTGTGCTTGCTGAGTGTGAACATGAGTTCTGATACGTAATATTAGCTGGAACTCAATGCATAGCAAAGATTTCTCAAATGAACTCTTTCTGCACTGGTGGTTTATTCACTTTGTTCAAAGACTTGCTGTAGTTTGTTTGTACTCTGCATGCTGTAGTTGGGAATTTGAAGGTGTTGCCTCATTTTCTGTTACTCAAATGTTTGCTGAAAATCCTGAATTTCAGTTTTCTTGTTTTCCCTAGCTCTTGCTTTTATGTGTCTTCACCTGTACATTAGTTTGTTCTTCATTTCAATGAAATAACATGTGTAGTTGCTTTGTAGCAATTCATGTTTACCTTTCCTTTTAACCATAACTCTTCTCTTGCTTACAGTTTTTTCTCATGCATGATTCCATTTATTATTATTTCATAGCAGTTATAATAGTTCTTGGGCAAATCTGAATCTTTGGCTCCATAGGAGATTGATTTTGATTCTGAATCTTCATATTGTGTTGAAGGTAACAAAGACTTATTTTAGAATGAGATCTGTGTTTAAGTCCTTACCATCTTTTTGAGGGGCATAATTAACATTTTCCCAAATGTAAACTGTTGGAAGCTACTAGTTTATTGACCTTCGTTATGCAAACATTCGTAGTTTATATCTGGGGGAATGTGGACCATTACCTGTAGTTTGTGTGTGTTGCTTTTGTTCGTTTAAATTTCCTTTGTTCATTGGTCCTCTTCTGGAGTTTGACTAATGGCCATTTGGAATACCTTCATTGTGAACAGCCAAATCTTGAGCTATTGTCCAAATTTCCTTAATCTGGAGATTAAAAAAAATTTTTTTTTCCCTTACTGCTATACTTTTTATGTTTTTTAGAACACTATAGCTGGTAATACATCCATACGTTTGTATAATCTAAGTGGATGTTCTAGAATATGTTAGAATTTAATTCTGTAACTCAGTCTTTAATAGAAGAAAATTTTTTACAGCGTATCCCATGTACCACTACATCTCTACTGGCATCCAATGGAAATGTCCACCAGTTATGACTGATACTGATGTTATTGCTGCTGTGTCTAAATTTCATAAAGAAGCATTGGGAAATGTCATGCTTTTTATAGATGAAAAGTCATCCATCTTACAAGGGTACTGCACTCTCTCTAATATTCTGAATCAGAGGCTACAATGGCTATTTCCCCCCCCCCTTTGTAGATAACCTGTGGAGCACCTATTCGGAGAAAGGATCAATAGTTGAGAAAAAAAGTCAGCCATCAATTTCTGGATCAGAAGACATAAAAATTGGTGGACGCCCTTATGTTTTCACAGACATCATGACCTACTTCACAGTGCTTGTAGGGATTTATTTCCCATCTGTAACAGGTAGACTAAAACTGTTTTTCTTGAATGAGAATGTGTGTTTATAGCTGAAGAAAAAAATTTGGTGTGAATATTGATGATACATGGAATTCCTTATCTGTCCAAGTTTTAAGTAATAGATTTTCTGGTGCTAGAGAGACATAGCTGGCTGCTGTTTAGTTTAGGGGTTTATAGAACTTAATGGATCAGTTGACAGGCTGTTTTCCACCTCTCAAAGAAAAAAGAAACCTCGATGGCTATTCACAGTAAGTTGCAGCTGAATTAAAAGTTTTTATTTTTATAATGTTTTAATCTTCAAATGCATGCAAGGAAACTGTTATGTATTATGTACATTGTACCTTGTTTAAACTTCTAGGTTGTGGGGTTTTTTGGTTTGTTTGTTTGTTTTCTCCTCAGCTCTAACAGTAGACTTTTTTTGATCAAGACTAAAAGCTAGGTTAGTTTCCCTCAGATTTCATTTTACTGAAATAACTAGAAAACTTTTTATTGAAAAATCCCAGATCAAGCAATTCAAGATCAAAGAACAAAACAGAATTTTGATGCAAATTTGCAGCACTATTTACTAATAGAATACCAAATGGAGGTGTCTCTTCATATTCTCCACTGTCCTCACTTCTGTACTTCCCTCTTTCTCTCTTTATCAGCACCTCATCATATCCTAGCTTGTAGTTAGGATTTCACTGTGTGGAGTTCAATAATATTTTTGCAATGGAATGTGTTGACCTTAGCTACTGTTTTTTGTCTCTAGTGGTGATAAGGCAATTCTAGGGAAGAATGTTTTTATTCTACTTTTTAACATTGTGTCAGTAAAAATTTTTTGTTCTCCAATTAGGTTAGAAAAACATGAAGGTGTGCCTGTGATCTCATGACCATTCGTTTTGTGCTTCTTATTGCTCCCTTCTTTTTGTTTCATTTTTGTTATTTAGTAGATTTGTTTGCATATCTTACTATGTATGGTCTGCTTAGTAAGAATTTGTACATCTGGTCATGCTGGTAAAAATTCCTAATCTCATGTTTATAACATCCATCTCCTACGTTTTGCTTTTCTTGTACACTTTCCTGTTCTAAAAACGATCAAGTTTTTACTGAGCCTTCTGGATTTAGTTCCCTCAGTGATTAGTGGTAACACAAATTTATGAATCAAATGAATATACAAAATAAGGATTGATGCAGTAATATAATAATTTCTGTAGCTTGCTTTTTGGTTATGATACAATAAAA
Source organism: Centrocercus urophasianus (assembly GCF_019232065.1). Classification (NCBI taxonomy): domain Eukaryota; kingdom Metazoa; phylum Chordata; class Aves; order Galliformes; family Phasianidae; genus Centrocercus; species Centrocercus urophasianus. Next base: position 89,644,389 of record NW_024884253.1, on the reverse strand, counting down.
GTTAAATATTCCAGTTCTATTGGTTATTTAAGTGAAGTTAGAATTCATTGGTTTTATGACATACAAATTTCTTTTTCTTTAGGTATTATGGCAGGTTCAAACAGATCAGGTGATCTTAAGGATGCTCAGAAATCTATTCCTACTGGAACAATTTTAGCTATTTCAACTACTTCTTTTATTTGTATCCTTTGTGCTGTGACTTTTTTTTCTAGTCCAAATTCTGTAGGCATGGTATTGATTATTTTTTTTTTTAAAGTCATTGAGTAGCCTGAGTATAAAATTAATGAAATCCAACCTGAAAATAAATCTTTTATATTCATATATATATTACATATTTATTAGCATACACATATATTACATGTTTTATATATATATAACTATAAAATATATGCACATAGATGGTTAAAATGTCCTGTTTTCTACTAAGGTTTCAAACTCCAGCTTACAGCAAACTTCAAATTACAATTTATTTATAGTTAACCAATAGAGATCTATAGCATATTTCAGTTGGCAGATTGCTTTGTATTCAGTACAGCCACTAAAAATCTTAAAGCTAGGTAACAGCAGTAGAAATTGTTATTTAATCAGTAACTAAAAGACACAAATATCTTTGCATGAGAAATTACATGTTCTGTTTTGTGATGCATGAGCTGTTTGCTTCCAATACATTATAAAACAATTGTGGATCAAATGCAGGACATATGTAAAGAACATAAACTAAACATATGTAGTATGGGAGAATAATAATAATAAAAGCAAAAACAAAAAACTGAAGTTAGTTATGATGGACATTTAAGTTTTTCTCTATATAATTATTTATTTACAATTTATCTTCCTTCAGTCTCAATAACAGATCTTTCTTGCATAGTGTTGTTTGGTGCCTGTATAGAAGGTGTGGTATTAAGAGATAAGTAAGTTGCATTCAACTTGTAATTCTATAGGGAGCATGTATGATCATGAGTTTTGTTAATTAGATTTCATTTCATTAATGGCTCTTCTGGGAAACATCCATGTGGAATATTAGAGGAAGCATATAGAGGAAGCATCCGGGATAAATGTTTGTGAAGTGGGACTGTTGCTAATTAAACACTCTTGAGAGACAAAAGCATAGTTGGTATTTGTAGAATTGGCTGAGATGGAGGTAAGTGTGTTTTTATTAGGTCAGAAGAGGTTTATTCCTGAGGAATAAAGATGAAAATTTTTTTTGACACCTGTATGACAAGTGGAGTTCATCAGAAAGAATACAATATACCATCTAGTGGACGCATGACACCTCTTGGTTTTTAAAATGATCATTTATAAATTAGGACTCATATTAGGACAGATTTTGCAAGCTGAATGCAGGTAATCTGTCAGAGTCATAAAAGGGTTTGGGTTGAAGGGACCCCAAGGTGCATCAAGTTCCAACCCCTGCCACAGGCAGGGCCACCAACCTCCACATTTAATACCAGACCAGGCTGCCCAGGGCTCCATCCAACCTGGGCTTGAACACCTCCACGGATGGACGGGGCATCCACAGCCTCTCTGGGCAGCTGTTCCAGCACCTCACCACTCTCTCTGTGAAGAACTTCCCCCTGACATCCAATCTTAATCCTCCCTCCTTGAGCTTAAAAACATTTCCCTCTTGTCTTACCGCGAACTACCTGAGTAAAAAGTTGATTCCCCTCCTGCTTATAATCCCCTTTTTAGTACTGGAAGTCTGCAATGAGGTCTCTTCGCAGCCTTCTCTTCTGCAGGCTGAAGAAGCCTAACTCTCTCAGCTTGTCTTCATAGGGGAGATGCTCCAGCCCTCTGATTGTATTTGTGGTCTGGACCTTCTCCAACAGCTCCACGGATCTGTTGCTAGAGCAGAATGCATTTGCAGCAAGATCGCTGATCCAAGATTGTTGATAGTTTCGTTTACAGCTGCCAGTTCATGTTTTTCTGAAGTCTAGCATAAGAATGAAATGTAGCAGGATTTGTCTATTTCAAAGTCTGTTTTTCTTTTCATTGTGGGTTGTCATATTTGCAGTGGGAAGAAAAACCTTGTACATTCTTTCACATTTCAAGTTTTCTTAATGGAGCCAAATTCCAATACTTGTATTAAGAATGAAGATGCGGCTCAGAGAAACATAGCCTGTTTTTCTCCTTTGTATTTAAAGGATGTCTTTTCCTGTCTTCTCATCTGCTGAAGATAGTATGTGGCTGTACAAGCTTTAGAATATGCAACAACTTGAATACTTGTTTACAACTGATCTGATTATTATGTCTCTGAACCTTGTCAAGTAGCTGGTCCAAATAGAGATGTATTTAACTTTTCTTAGCCTACAGCCTTTTCTTTTCTCTGGTGTTTATTAAAATAAATTTTAAAAAGTGAAGAAGTTATATGCTACCACAGTACCATAGAGCACATGTTCTTGAAACTGATTTTGGTTACTTGCTTACAAAGCTAAGATGAGCTACCAGAGGCTTACTTGTTTTAAAAACAAAATCATTTGGGGAAAAAAAAAAGAAGTTTTTCATTCTTTACCCAACGTGTCCATAAATGAGCATAAAGTCAATTATCTTTAGGAGGAAGAAAAGAGTAAAAGAAGAATTGGTGGCATTGGATTCAGTGCTCAGTGCTGTATTATGGAAGTTCTTCCTTTTTTTTGATACTCCCTTGTTAAAGGGGCTCTTTTGAATTGCATTGGGTGGCATAATAATCGGAAGACATGAGTAACTTGGGATGGTTGTATCCAGTAGTTTCTCTGTATCTCCTTGTCTATATATTAGTATCACACTACTAAAAGTGTGAACATTAGTTCAACAAATCTTCTGTTTATGCACTGGGCACGCCAGTCTTACATACAGGTGGGACACAGACTTTTTCCTTTTTTTTGGTATTGTTAACTTTGTAAAGTTTGCCAAGATAGCTAATAGTGACTGTGTCATCTTAAAAGGCAGCATCTAAGCATCTAAGATTGTCCAAAAAGATTGAGATATGGGTTGTGAAACTATAAAATAAATTGTTTTAGTGTTTACTATGGGTTGTTGTTGTTAACTTGTGTTTACTCCTTGCTTTTGTGTTGTTTTTCCCTTCTCTAAGGTTTGGTGAAGCAGTTGATGGAAACCTAGTGGTTGGTACACTGGCCTGGCCTTCTCCATGGGTTATTGTGATTGGTTCATTCTTTTCAACATGTGGTGCTGGTCTCCAAAGTCTGACTGGTGCACCCCGTCTGTTGCAAGCCATTGCAAGAGATGGCATTGTACCATTTATTCAAGTGAGAGAATACTTTTATATATTTCAAGTGTGGCATTTATTTTGTTGACAGTAAAAAAAAAAAAAGAAGCATTATTTCTGCTGTTCTTCCAGAACTAAAAAAAAAAAAAAGATTTGAAATCAGGACTACTTATTTACAGCAATATAGTAAGACCAAAGTTCAGTTATTTCAGTGCAATTTAGTTATTTTTGTCTGTATGTACATACATATATATAAATGTTAGTAGGTCAAGACTGAAAAACTTATGTAAATTGAAATGAGCAATCAAAGAGACAGCTAAGATTTCTGACTCTAGACAGTGCTAATGATTGGTGTTTGTGAACTGAGTTGATTTAATTTCATGATGGAGATGAATATCACTTCTCACATCAGAGATACAGTTCTCAATTTTATTCATTTTTGGAGGCTGAGTGAAGTCAAGAGTAACAATGTAATTCCCTCTTATGACTCCATATATCAAGACTTTTCTTTTTGAGGGATTTGAGACTTGGAAGGTACTTGCAGTTTTGGAGTCATACAACTGTTGCATGGGCAATTGGGAACGAGAGGAGATTAATATGGGGACAACAGTCGGACATCTTTTAAGAATGAAACAAAGGACTTTCAAACCATAATCAGGAAAAAACTAACATTTTATTATAAAGAAAAGTAGACTTATCAATGAGTCATGGAATAGAATACAGTCACAAAGGTTGAAAAAGAAGATATAAAAAATAATGCTTTCAACTGTGTTAGCTTGTTATAGACTAAATGCAAATGATGCATACAGATTTTAAATTACTTTAGATTATTTCAACAGCAGCTGCTGATATACTTCAATGTAATGTATTAATTGTTTTTTTTAGTAAACATTTTTCTTCATATTGGAGATAAATGTTTTTACACTCCCCCTTTTTTTTTTTTCAACAATTTTTTTTTGTTTGTTTCTTTTCCCTTCTAAATGATGACTGGGTTTGGTTCCAGGTAGTTCACTGTCTGCACTGTGTTTTAAAACACTATAATAAGCAGCTTTTTCCCAATTTTATTTTATACTTGAATTGAACTAGGTATTTGGACATGGAAAGGCGAATGGAGAACCAACATGGGCTCTGCTCCTCACTGCTGCTATTTGTGAAATAGGAATTCTGATAGCTTCTTTGGACAATGTTGCACCCATTCTTTCAATGTAAGTATGAATTTGTTATTTCCTGTTCTTTTACATTAATAGTATTTTATGTTTGAATTCAGTAGGCAATGATTTTTCTCTTTGGAGTAATACCCAATACACCTAGTTTTCTAACGAGTTACACTTCTATCTGATCTTTGAGATAGTCTGAAACAAAAATCTCTTTAAATCACAATTAATTTCTAGGCATAATAAACTTTCCTTGATGGATTTCTTGAATGCTAGCAAAAAGGTTTAACTTTCAATAAATAAATAAATAAATGAACATTTTCCCTACTGAAACAGTTTCATATTTTAGGGTATGAATGGATAACAACTCCATAGGTTTATTGCATTTGTTTTGGGCTGATTTTGGGCTGCATTTGTTTTCTTTTCCTTAATAGGTTTTTCCTGATGTGCTATATGTTTGTAAATCTGGCTTGTGCAGTTCAAACGCTCTTACGAACTCCCAACTGGAGACCTCGTTTCAAGTATTACCACTGGTAGGGGATATTCTTTCATTCAGAATAATTAAAATTGCGTATAGAGCCTTGATTTGTTAATTTTATTGCAGACATTAATCAAAACAGACTTTCTGACTTAATTGAGTTAATGTTTGAGTGCATGAACAAATTTCTCTAGCAGTAGCATTTATTTTTGTCTGTCTAGAATAGAGTTGTAATTGTGAGCCTGAAAACACGTGACTATTATAGAGGGTCTGGGAAAGGTCTACAGGGTAAAATGTTAATAATCCAGGAGACATTCTGATTGGGTAAAAATGAAGACGAAATGGAGTATCACTTTTTGTAGAGGGGGCAAAATGGTAAAATATTTTGGGAATGTTGATTTTTTTTTTTCTTTTCATTTTGGTAATGTATATACAAAAAAACAAACCTCTGGGAAAATATCGTAATTAATATACACCAGTTTGTTCTGTAACTGACAACTATTTTTAAAATATGTCATGCTTTGAGCATGCATTTGGAAATAAAAGTACACAGTGCACAAATGAATACTTGACAAAGTTGGTAAAGGTCAGTTATACAAAAAGTTTTTTTTTTTTTTTTTTTTTTTTAATGGATTAAACGATGAAGAAGTTCAGAATAAGATTGGGAAAGTTTTTAAATTTTGACCCAATTTGAAAATGCATCTGATTTTTTTATTAGCTGATTCTACAGAGAAATTTTAGTGCCAAAATGCCTTAAAGACAAGAACCTTTTGGAGATGAACAGGCCTGATTCTAGTATGGAAGAGGGTTGTTTGTTTTTTTGTTTGTTTGTTTTGTTTTGCTTTTCCACTTTAAATGGTAAGGAGGAAGTAAAATGCTATATTTTCATCCCTGAAATATCTTTTTGGGCATACTCAGTAAATACTTACTAGTTTGTCGCCTCATTCCCAAAATATTTCAATGCTGGTTTTCAAGTCTTATCACTTCCACATCAAGAAGAAAGTGGGGAATTGTCTTCTTATGATCGGTTGGTTCTTTTGCTTTGTTTTTAAAGCACCTGCTCTCACAAATAATGGGATTGTGTGAGAAATATTAGGAAGTACAAAGCATAGAATTTAATGCAGATGGGAGGGTACCAAGAAGAGGATGGACCATGGTAAGGAAGGAAAAGCAGAGTTGTAAAATTTGGCAACAGTTTTCTTCCTATCCCACATTTTACCAATGAGCCAACTGACTTACTGTGTGAATACATGATCCTTTTTTTTTTTTCTTCAGAAAAAGCAAGTGTCAAAATGCTTGTTCAGAAGTGGGATGGGACAATTTTTTAAGTGAAACCAGTATCTTCAGTTGGCTGAAATTATGAAAGAGCAGCTGAAAAATATGTTTAGACTGATGTACTCAGAAAAGAAGATAGCATTTCTTTGAAATGAAATGGATGCATTTGGTCTCAGTACTTGCATGATAATAAAAAAGCAAACTAAAGGAACCAAAAAAAATGTTGTTTCTGCCTTCCTTGTCAGTACAGCGAAAGCAAGTTCTGACTTTGAAAGCAGGTGTTTGAAATTCAAGTATCTAACTAAATGTAACCAGAAAACTGCCTGGTTCTGAGCTGAGCTACATCTGTCTGAATTATAGTGGAAGCAAAGCAGGCACATAAACTTCAGTCTGGACATGCTTCTATGACTTTTCTAGCTCAGTCATTCTTGAGAGCCTTTGAAAGACAAGCCTTAAGCAAGAGACGTATCGCAATGTAGGTGGAAAAATAATTTGTGAGTCAAAATTAATTTAAATTAATCAACTGTTTTTGCTCTAAGTAACATAATGTCCTTCGGATTGCTTGAGAAATTTCAACCAATCCATAGTAAGTGATGACAAAATAATTTGAAACTGATCCTACTTGGAGGGAATGGTAAGAGTTTCAGAACTGACAAGTGTTTTAAATTTGTTATGTGTAGTTCAATTGCATTTGTTTCACACAAAAGACTTCAGAATGTAATTTTTTATAAACTAAAGTTGTGAAGGTGTATTTTTACTTATACTTACCTATGAATTCACATTGGAAGGTAAGGAGAGGTCTTCTGGGGAGTTAAGTAAGAAATTGACTGTAGAATATATGCATGCCTATTTAAAAAATGGAAAAAATGGTTTCTTTTAGGACTCTTTCATTCCTGGGAATGAGTTTATGTCTTGCCTTGATGTTCATTTGCTCTTGGTACTATGCTTTGATTGCCATGCTAATCGCAGGATGTATATACAAATACATAGAATATAGAGGGTAAGACCAAATATCTTATTTATTCTATATTTAATATATTTAATATTCAGCAAAAAGATTTTTGTTATATAAAATAGGTACAACTGAAGCAATAGAACTAAGAATATTCTTTGAAACAAGGTAAGATTCCATCTACATTAAAGGTTACAAGTCTGAAAATTCTTACTTCTCTGGAAGCTCAGTTCCAAAACACTCAGTAAATATAACTAATCAAAATAAGAAGCAATATAGCTGGGAAATATTAATTTAAACAAATATTGTGGTGTTAAATTCGGTAGTAGAGGTACATCACAGTTCTGGGCTCCCCAGTTCAAAAAAGACAGGGATCTCCTAGAAGGAATCCAGCAGAGGGCCGCAAAGATGATTCAGGGAGCATCTCCCTTTTGATGAAAGGCTGAGTAACCTGGGTCTGTTCAGCCTGGGGAAAGAAAGACTGAGAGGGGATCTGATTAATATTTATTAACATCTACAGGGAGATGGGCAGCAAGTGGATGAGGCCAGGCTCTTTTCAGTGGTGTGCAGTGATAGGATGAGGAGCAATGGCCTAAAACGTGAATGTAGTAAGTTTCATGTAAGCATGTGGAAGAATGGAGCATGGAACAGGTTGCCCAGAGGAGTTGTGGACTCTCCTTCTATGGAGATATTCAGATCTGTCTAGGTGCCTATGTTTGCAACCTACTATAGGCTACCTGCTTTAGCAGGGGGGTTGGATTCAATGATCTCTTGAGGTCCCTTCCAACCTCTTCTGTGATTCTGTGATCATCTTTTGGCACCAAGCAGCAACTAATACAAAAATATAGTGAACTTCTGTGAAAGTGGTAAAACTCTGCTCTTTTGTGTCAACTTCAGCACTTTTTAGAATGGATCAAAAAAAAACCACTTAAGAAGCCAGAACACCCACTGAAAATGATCTATTTTTTAAGGCCTAGGTAATCTTTAACCTGCAATATACTTTTAGAGCCACACCTGTCAGAAATGCAGGGAGGTAGGGGAGTTAAAGAGCATATTCAATTCATTAAATAAACACATACATAAAATTTAGAGGCAATCTTGATCAGTGTGTACATTTTCCATTTCCAAGGAAAAGACATCTGGTGACAAAAGATGCTAGCCAAGAAAAAGACCAAGACCAGAAAACTGAAATGAGTCTAGGAATTTTGATAAGTAATGAAGCACAAATGTTTGTAGATCAACTGATGTAAACTACTCCATATTGTAGATTCTCCATCTTTTCATATCACTGTCTGCAGAATAAATGTTCTCCTGGATAGGATTTTCCTGGATTGTACATAGGTCACTCTGAAAGTAATGCCTCCTATTTATTTCTATGAAAACTACAACAGACAAAAAGAGCACAATGACACTATTTGATAAAGCAAATTCTCAACTACAAAATACCGTATTTCAATCTAGTCACTACCACTAGTTACGCATTTTTGCCAGCAGTGAACAAGAGCCTGCATGCCATGCTCGTAAAAATCTGTGTGGCTACCTGGAACATGGTTTGTCTTTCATATCATTGCCATCACTGCTGAAATGTACCATTCAGCACCTCAGTGTGCTGACATCCAGTATTTGGTCTTCATAAACATCTGCAAGAATTAAGGAATGTCAGTGAGTGCAAGTTTTTCTGCATGGAGGAATTCAATTCCACACATTTGATTCATATGCTCATCTACATCAGATGTCATTTTGTCAGACTTCCCCTCTGCTGCAATGTGTTGCACAACAACAGAATGTAACAGAATACTCAGGGAAGGTTCAGACTCTGCTGCCATACCACGAACATCCATTAGCCTCCCACATCGTCGGCCGATGTAACAAAAAGGAGGCGTTACTTTTGAAGCAGCCCTCCTAACAGCTCCTTGTTATTAGATTCAACAGGAAATTTCTCTTGTCTGTTTTACCTTGTCCGATGAAATGATCAGTTCTGCTGATGTGTGTCTATTGGTATATTCATATGTAACATTGTACATACATCCACATTCATGCACAGACTCTAGAAATTTTGAAAGGTGGCTGCTGCAACTACCCTCTGGAAATATTCTATTTTGCTCAAACTCAGTCTCTGTCTTTATAAATGCAGAGTCTGATTTTTGTGGGAGGAGTGAGGGGGAATAGACCTTGAAGCATCCTAAAAACTGTTATCTAGGAAAAAAAAAGTTTTAATTTTTGGGTAACTGAGTAAAAGAAACTTTCAGTCTATCTGTCAGTGCACATCATAGTTGCCACCTTGTTCTCTAAGGTAAATTTTGACTTTTAGTACCTAAATTTTGAAAGAGGTCTAGAAATAACAAAGGAAGGTGAAAATTCATGAAAGGAAATAGGGAGGCATGGGTGAGATGAGAAATGGAGTGGGGCAGAGAGGAAAGGAGGGAGAAGGAAGATTGATCTAGCCAAAGTAGCATTTCCATAAAAGAGTGTAATTGCAACATTAGCCTAACATTTCTGTCCTTTGTCACCTGGAATAGTTTTGCATCGGATGAAGAGAAATCAAAAATGTAGAGGTGGAAAGTGTTTGGGGAAGAAGGATGAAGATCTAAGTTTCTCTGGAAGGAGTTGAGAAAGAAAGGAAATAGAGAAGGTAGTAGGGATATGGGGAGAAGGTAGAACACTAATACATAGGAAGTAAAATCTTGCTTATTCTAATGCTTGAAAGCAACTTAGGAGGCTCCCATTATTACAAACAAAAACCTTTTATGTATAACATAAACTGTAATAAATATTTAAAAATATTATAAACAGATTTCTTGAAAGGACCTGGGATATAAATCTGCAGTATGAGATTTTTGTTAAGCCTTCATGTTTAAAAAAAAAAAAAAGAGGGGGGAGACACAACTTATTTTTGATACTTCTTACCTTTCACATGGGAAAATATTCTTAATTTGTATAAATGAACTGCACCATGTTAATTAAATCTCTTCTGCATTCCAAAGAGCGGAAAAAGAGTGGGGTGATGGAATACGAGGACTCTCTTTGAATGCAGCTCGCTATGCTTTGCTTCGTGTTGAAGATGGTCCTCCTCACACCAAAAACTGGAGGTAAAAGTCCTGTGCCTTCTGAGTTTACACATAATTCACACATAAGGCTGAAGCTATTGGGAACACTACTGGTAATGCTAATGACCAAAGTGAAAGTCAGCGTTAAATTCATGTTTTAACTTGAGCGTGGAATAGATATAGTTACAATTCTGTAATTTCACTGTAAAGGAATATTATTTATGAGTAGCACGTAATCAGCCTTGCAGATTGCTGATTACATGGATAAAATTGAACTGACATCCATGCATTGTTGACATGGCTTTCTAAAATGCAGAATATTGTTTAATTAGAGGTTTCCAGATTCAAAGCAAGTTACCTTTGATCCTAGAGTATCTGTGAAAAACATGTACTGCAAGTGCATAAGGCTCTTTTGCTTTTATATGTCATTCCCTGTGAAAATGTCCTGGTTTCAACGGAAACAGTGTTAATAGCACAGCACTGTTTTGGGTATTGCTGAGTAACGGATGCATGTCTGCAGCCAGACCAGGTCACTTGGCAGGGAAGAGATAATGCCTTTATGGTGTGCAGCAGAACTAGCCTGAGGACACCTGGCCTGAGTTAGTTAAGAGGCTATTCCATACCATGTGGCCTCATAGGGAAGGCTGTAAAGCTGTGGGAAGCAGGCCAGGCCCCTGTGTAGGATTAGCTGGGCATAGTTCAAAGGGTGGTGAGACTTTGCTTTGTTAGCGGGGTGACAGTGGTGAGTATTGTTAGCTAGGTGTTGTTCAGTGGGTGGTGAGTAATTTCATTGTGGATATATATATATATATGTGTGTGTGTGTATTGTTATCATCACATTTTTATTTCTGTTTCCCTTTTTCTGTCTTAGTTTATCTCAACCAACAAGTTCTGTTTTGTTTCCTGTTCTGTCCCTTGTCCCATTTGGAGGGGAACAGATGGCTGTGTGGTGCTTAGCTGCCTGCCAGGTTAAACCTCAACAGAAATGTGTTGTGAAAACTTACAGAGGAATCATTATTTCTAGAACTGCTGTTACTGTAAAGAGATCAATCAAGAAACTCTCTGAGACTCACTATGGAGTGTTAGAAAGTAGGCATTCTTTAATACCAGTGCTGGATGCATGGGATACTGTCCTCCTATCGCATGTACCTTGCACAAAAAGGTCTTCAATTTATATACATGCAGAGGTCTTCCCAGACGTACATGTCATCCAGACAGATGAAGTCGTTGAGCCTCTTATTTGTTCAGTACAAAGATAGACCCTTCCCCTTATCTGAACAAGCTGCAAGGTTGTCCATTATGGGACTTAACAAGCTGCAACTTGTATCAGAACTTCTTTTTAATACCTATTATAATGTAAGGCAGATTTCATTTAATAGCAGCACTTCTGAGAGTGGTTAGGTCTCATTAACACAAAATTTTACATTTGGAGCTTTTTTGTATCTAATGGGAGTCAGTGCCCATTGCTATTTTTCCAGTTAATTCCTTTTACTTGTTAAACTATCAATTTCCTTTAGCCAACACAAAGAATGACTTAAGGTTTAAAAACAAATGCATTTTTACACATTGTCACTCTTAATTTATGCAGCAAAAATTAACTCTTTAATCAGTGAAACACACGAAAAAAGAAACTATCACAAGTTGTGATTTCACCCCTGTGGAAGCAATGGTCTTCTGCCCTTCAGTGCAGCAGTATTATTTTATCTTTAGTTGTGGAGCTGTTAAACATGAGCAGCTTCTATAGCATGTGTAAGCCACTAGTCTTTATATTTTGTGTGAACTGACAAGCATTGACAACCATTAGTACAATGTGACAATGCTTCCATTAAATGTCTGCCATCACTTCAGTTCCAGATGACTTATTCTCTTGTTTTGTTAAGATAATTGCTAGAACAAGACTTTCTTCCGTATTAAAATCTGATGTTGAGGAGGGAAGTACGTTCAATTTCTCTTGCAGCTCTTTTGAACTTTTGGTAATTAGAGGAAAATCCTAGATTCAGTTTGGGGAAAGTATGCAAATTAGACTCTATATACTATATATTGAATAAAGGAAACAGAATGCAACCACATTTAGCATGGAGGCTAAATTGAACTTATGGTGCTATCAGTGCAGTCAAGGGTATGACTATCTTTAGGAAGGACCTAGTCAGGTGTAGGAATGAGTCAACGTGAACATCATGAAAATCCAGGACAAGTTCGAAGTCATGTCCATGGGACATCTTTTTCTAGTGCAGTGGTACAGCATGGGAATGATGCAAAAGGATCTGTTGTTTCCAGTAAGCAGTAAACAATCAGTATGACTTGGCATAAGTAAATATTCCTCTTTACTCAGCACTCTTTAGAGTACATGTGGAATATTTCACCCCATTTTAGGCACCCCAGCATCAACTAGACATCAGTAAGCTGTGACATGTTCAGCAGAGTGCTAACAGGATGGTTGGGGCGCTGGAGCACATCCCTTGAAAGGAAAGGCTGAGGCAACTCGTCTTACGCAGCTTGAAGGAGGCTTAAGTGGAACCTAAAAGCTAGTATAAATAGCTATACATATCCAGTCCCCCGGAGATGTTGTGGAGCAAGATCCTTTACAGCACTGTATGGTGTGAGAATAAGAGAAAGCGATATAATGGGAAAAGGTGGTAGAATCTCTGCCATGAAAGTTTTCAAGATCCAACTGGACCAAGACCTAAACACTCTGGAGTACAATTCAGTATTTAACTGCTTCAAGCAGCAGGTTGCACTAGAAAACCTCCAAGGGGTGATAATTAGGCTTCAACAATTTTCTTGGTGGTACTGGTTTGGTTTGGATTTTTTTCAGGTTACTCATGTACCTGGATTGTGGCAGCCACTGCTCATTGTGATTTTTTTTCTTACTTGATGTTGATTACTTTTGCATTAAGCACTAAATCTGCACTTTATTACCTGTTAATTCTATTCTTTCAGTTCTTTACCACTTCTGTGTATGTATGTGTCACATGTAATTTTTTTTTTTTGGCAGACCTCAACTTTTGGTCTTGTTAAATTTGGATTGTGAACAGTTGGTGAAGCATCCGCGATTGCTTTCTTTCACTTCTCAGCTGAAAGCTGGTAAAGGGCTGACTATTGTGGGATCTGTGCTTCAAGGAACCTACTTGGATAGATGTGTAGAAACTCAGAAAGCCGAAGAGGTGTGTAAAAGTCAGCTTACAAGCCTTCTGTAAATTCTATTAGTGTTTAAATATTGAATCTGATATTCTGAATTCAGGTACAGTTTAAATAAAAGCCTTTTATAAAAATGTTTTGATTGATCTGTTTGTGTATTTAAATTAAAAAGTTTGCTCTACTGTAACAAAATGTCTTTCAGAATTTCCCGACGAGTCAATACTGATGCTGCTTAGTTTTTCTCAGCATTGAGGGCCAGACGGGCTCAATTTATTTTATATTCTTGTAAAATCTGGGGGATATATTTCTAAAAAAACACTTCATAAGAAAATTGATTTATTCATTTAAGAAATGCAGACGTTGGCATAATTTCAGCTGTGTGGAAAAAACCTAAAAACATCTGAACTCCAAGATTTTAAATCTGTCACTGGAATGAAAACTGGAAATTAATACAGAAATTCTGAAGATCTGTTTCAGAATCCACTGATCAACTTTGATTTTCAGTGCCAAGCAAGTGTACATTCCTGTTCTATCTAAATCAACTTGTTTACTACTTTGTATACCCCAGTAGTTCCAGTGTTGATGCTTTGGTAATGATATGGATATACAGTTTCTTATCTATGCACAGCTCTCCTACTCCTTTACAGAGCACAGTGAAACATTTTTAGAAAATACCATGTAGGCTTTAGCTGTTATGTCTTCAGAATGGTTAATGGAAATGAGAATCAGTTGAAATGTCTGCTGTTTCGGTTGAAGAATTTTTCAACTCTATGTAAAGATTCCTGTGAATTATTCAGACCTGATATCTCACAAATAGATCCAAGAGCTGGAAATGAATTTAAGGGAAACCTAATCCCCATGATCGTCTGAGAAGTTAGACCTGCTGGTGTCGAAGTCAGCTGTTGCTTTTAAGATAGAACTGAAGACATTTCAAAGAGTGTCTGAAGGGCTTGCTGATTTTTGGAAATTTTCTGCTAGAAAATAGTGTTTCTAGAAGACTTGTGGAAAAACATTTTTTTTCTTTTTCAAGAGAAATGAGAAAAACCAAGCACTTAAACTGATATGCCCCTACAAATACTGTTTGGACAGGCAGATTTGTTAGCTTTACTTTCAATTTCTTTGAAGATTTTTTTCTATATAGAACAAAATTTCTCATGTGAAACACACTAAGCTTGCACCAGGCGTTCTGTAATCAAATGTCTCCCTACTGGTGTTTTATAGGGTTCTCTTGGAATTGCACTTTTTGAGTGGGAGTCTTTGTGTGGTCAGGCATAGGACCTAAGAGCAGATAATTGTCTTGCTTTTTAAACAACAGTTCTTTTGTCTGGCCTTCTGGCCTCCAGTTGTCATGGGGAAGGAGAGATGGAGATATGCTTAAAGAACAGCACACAGGAAACTGGATGAGAACTTTTACACAGTGAGACAGTTACAAGTTTGCAGCTATGAAATGAGGAGTATGAAGGGGTCAGAAATTGTTAGAATTAAGCTCTCCTTCGTTGAGAAGAAAACAGAAGCAGGATGGTAAGTTAGGGATAACCTTTTCGAGGAGACTGTGGTCAGAGTGAACTGCATGGTAATGGTCTGGTCAAATGCAGAGTAGAATTGATAGTTCTCAGCATTCTTAGTTTCTGACAAAACATCCAAGCCAGTGAGCAAACCTAGTGATTCAATCTGTTTTACAAGCTGCTTCAGCTCAAAGAATATAGGAATGTTTTAGTGCTATTGCATCTGCTGGTTGTTATTTTGTGAACCCAAAAATCTATTCCTTTGAACCTCTGAATGATTTTCCTAAAAAACAAACAACAACAAACCTGAGTATTTTGATGCTTGCCAAAATTCCAAGTTTTGTTGGTTCAGTGTTTTCTTTGGAAACTGCTGAACTTCCATGCAAATCATTAATGATGGGATTTTCAAAGTCGTGCTGTTGGGGAGCGTGGGTAATGCCAAAACTGTTTTTTCCTGCTCAACCTTGATACTGTTTTGAATGGTGTTTACAAATTGTTTGGTTATGTGTCTATGTCAGTGTTTAAATGAAGGAGAGCCATACTGAAATCAAGGGCTATGGGATTTAAATATAGTCAGTTTTTGTCATTATTCAGCCAGTGATTCTGATTGTCTGCACATCTCTTTTTTCCATATTGGGAGCGGATAAATACAGAATCAGCCTCTCAGTATCAGAGCTCTCAAGGACTCCTGAAGTCTTTGGGATCCCATTTCCCAAGCCCTTCCGATTCCAAAGGAAAGGATCTGCAATCCCATTAAAATGTTTTTTTTTATCAATCAATAAAGTTTTGGCTTCACCAGAAGCAATATTTATTAGCTTTATAAATAAATAAATAAAGCTTTGTCAATGTGTTTTTATTCATATCTTCTTTGGAAGAAAAAGACTAATAACAAGTGAAAACCCTCTGGTGTCTTATGTAGTGTTATTTGAGGCTTCAATTGTAGGATCAGTTCACTGCTAGGGAATTAGAGTGGCATCTTGTTGGTTGTACGTTAGTATCTAACGTTTTGCTTATATTTGCTGTTACTCTTCATGGTATTTACTATCTGTGTTGATGACTGTATTTCCTCATGTGTAATCTTCCTTTTCCACAGAATGTTAAAGCTTTAATGGGAGTCGAAAAGACTAAAGGATTTTGCCAGATTGTGGTATCTCCTAGTTTCAGAGATGGAATATCACATTTAATTCAGTCAGCTGGCCTAGGAGGAATGAAACACAATACAGTTTTGATGGCATGGCCACAGTCCTGGAAGCAGACAGAAAATCACTTCTCTTGGAAAAATTTTGTTGGTATTTGTTTTTTATTTTCTCTTACATGATTGTAAGACAACTATATGACTGATGTATGACTGATTTCCTGTGTGGGGGAAAAAAGATGTGAAGCTGAATATCCAGTTGACATTCAGTACTTCCTGAATTCTGACTTATGTGGAGTGGGTTTTCTCAGTCCTCAGTCTCTTTAACTATTGATTTCTCTTTTCCTCTTAAGCAGATTAGTCACTAAACTCAGGTGGATTTAAGCTTTTGAATTTAAAACAAACATTGTGAATGGAAACTAGAAGTTCTTGATCACATGTCTTATTTTCCCCTGCAGACACTGTACGAGAAACAACAGCAGCTCAGCAAGCTTTATTGGTGGCTAAAAACATCGACTTGTTTCCAACAAATCAAGAACGTTTTACTGAAGGAAACATAGACATCTGGTGGATTGTTCATGATGGTGGAATGTTGATGTTGCTGCCTTTTCTTCTTCGTCAACACAAGGCAAGTACAGTAAGAAACAGCTTGGATTCCATTTTCTTATAGCAGGTCTTCATAAAGCTCTCCAATGAAATATGCTCAGAGTCTGCAATCACTGTAATATGAACAGATAAAAATAAATTATTTTTGGCTAGGTTTGGAGAAAATGTAAGATGCGTATCTTCACGGTTGCTCAAATGGATGATAACAGCATCCAAATGAAGAAAGATCTTCAGATGTTCTTGTACCATCTTCGCCTCAATGCTGAAGTGGAAGTTGTTGAAATGGTATGTTACTACATTTTTTTTTAAGCTGAAATTAGGACTAAACTTGGAAACTGAGCATGTTAGCCCAAGTACAATGCTGCAAGAAATGGAAGACTTCAGTCCCACCAAGAAAAAGAAGTTGTTTCTTAACACAGTGCTATCATACCATGCTGTAATGCCAGAGTATGTGGTAGTGAGTTTAATGGTGTGTCAATTAGAGGTGAGTAATTTTGATATGCATTACTACTTACTTTATGAAGATTAGTCTGTAGATAGAGTTCATTCAAGAAGGTAAAAGCCTGAATTCATAGAGGTGGACCTTGAAATAAAAGACTGAATAATCCCTTACTAGTAATTGCTGACGTGACTAACATATGTTTCTCCAGCTGATGTACAAATATATCTCTAGAATAAAAAATCTCTGGCCTCGGTGGCACTGCCAGTCTCTTTGGCAATGAACAACAAGACTACATAGATATGGATTCACAGTTCAAATGGTGACAAATTGAATTTCATAACTTCCTTCTTTTTTAAACACTGGTTATAACCTGTTAAAAAGAAAGAGGTAAAGCTGTAACATGCACACTCATCTGGCAAATAAGGAGAAGTGTGATTTCATTTCCATTGCTAAGACTAAACATATCTTCTACGCCCTCATCTGAAGTGTAGTGAAGGGGTTGTGGGAGTGAGTTGCTCCTCCCAGGACCTGGTGTTCTTAGGAGCTTTTTGAGCCGCATACCTCTCAAAAATGTTTATCATGCCATAAAACAAATATAGACTGTTACAAGAATCACTTAACATAAATAAGTGTGGCATGCACAGGTGAAAGAAGCTTGAAAGATTGAGTGCCATTAAAAGACTCCCTTAGTTACATTTAAAGCAGATGGGAAGCACATATAGGAAGCACAATGTATTTCTTTCTTATCTTGCCTATATTTAAGCACAGGAATCTTCCAAATTAAAAGAAATACTTTAAATGTCAGTGACATTAGTAAGAGCTCTAGGTTATATTTTAGATTTAGATCTGAGAATCACAGAATGGCTTGGATTGAAAGGGCCCTTTAAGATCATGTAGCCCCAATCCCCCTGCTGTAGGTCAGGACATCCATTAACCAGGTTGCACAAAGCCCTATCCAGTCTGGCCTTGAACACAGGATAGGGGCATCCACAGCATCTCCAGTGTCTCACCACCCTCACAGCAAAGAATTTCTTCCTAATATCTGGTCTAAATCTACCCTCTTCCAGTTTAAAGCCATTTCCCCTTGTCCTGTCACTACATGCCCTTGGAACAAGCCCCTCCTCAGCTTTCCTGTAGGCCCTCTTGAGGTACTGGAAGGCTGCCATAAGGTCCTCTGAAGCCTTCTCTAGGCTAAAGAGCCCCACCTCCCTCATCCTGTCCTCATAGGGAAGATGCTTCAGCCCTCATCTTCATGGCCCTCCTCAGGACCCGCTCCAACAGCTTGTTGTGCTTACTGTGTTATGGGCCCCAGAGCTGGACTCCAGGTGGAATATATGCTGAAGTTGCTTCATTAGTGCTTCTTTTTGAACAGTTCTCACTGGAGAAAGGACAGTGTGTTATGTTGTAGCTCTAGACTGTTTTCAAAGACACCATTATGCAAACATCCTCTGGAGTCTGCAGTGCAGGTAGTTTAAACGAACAGCTTCTACCTTACCTGCTTCTGTAGGTATATTGGAACAGAACAGTGGAAAGTCTGTCATGTGAATCTCAAATTCAGCTGATACTACATTGCTGTTAGTATTGTATAATAGTTAATGGTAAAAGATTGTCTTCATTCTTAAAGCTTAATCTTCAGGTAACAGAAATGATCAATGAAATATACTCTTGGGATTACTCTAAAGCCATTCATGAATCCAGGGTTCAATGAATGCAAGAATAAGTGGGGTACAAGTGTCTAAATGTTTTTGATTAATTTTTTTTTTTTTTTTTTTTTTGAGTAGTACTTCTGATATTTCTTATGTCAATCATTTTTGCAGTTTGAAAATGATATTTCTGCATTCACATATGAGAAGACACTAATGATGGAACAGCGATCCCAGATGCTAAAACAGATGCAGCTATCAAAAAATGAAAGGGAAAGAGAGGTAGGAACTTCTAACTTGGCAAGATATTCTATGAAAAATCTAAAAATTATTTTGTTGTTTTTAATCCAAGATTTTAATCTGTTTCTAACCAGCTTTTATAGCTGCATTCGATCTTACTTTCTCTGCAGCAGGTTTCACTTACAAGAATAAAAGAATCTTAAACATAACTCCTTTTGCATTTGGATAAAAGTTTCTAGAGTTTTCCAGTTCATTTTGTTAAGCTTAGTGCAGGTATTTGAGTGGCAGTGTGTAGAACATCTGGAACACTTCCAAGATTGAGATAAATAATGCTAATAATGAGATATGATTGTTTAACTGGACCAATTAGCTTTTTTGTTTAGCGTACTTCCTGGAGCCAAAATTAGGCTGAGTATCTGTAGGGACACGGTTAGGTTGTGGCTTGAACTGGTGACTGAGCACCTGGTGAAAGGGTTTGTCTGGCCCAGGGAGCACAGGCAGACTGTTTGTAGTGTGCTCCTGTGACAGGAGAGAACCAGAGTGGAGGCACCTTGTGCTCATGTAAGGGCCAGCCACAAGAGGGAGAGGGCCCTCTGTTGGACCTAGCTTTCTAAGAATGCTGTGCAGTCAGAGAGCCCCCCTTCACCAGTCGGGTGAGCTAGATTCTTTTTCTGTATGTGTCTATTGGCCTATCTGTGAATACCTGGTGTTGCCAAGTACCTGTCAGAAGCAGTTTTGTGTCTTTGTTAGCAGAACACTAACTATAATCCTACATGTTTGCTCTTCTCCTGCTCTTGCTAGTTTGTAGTGATGTTTTGCATTCTGTAGTAACTAGCTTCATGCAATTGTGTTTTCCCCAGTATTTGTAAGTTTTTAAAATATGATCCTTTTTCTCTTTTGATCGCCATCCATTCATTTGTTCTATTAACCACTGCTAACACTTTTTAGTGGTATAAAAGTTACTAAATATTTTGGCATTTCTGTCATTTGTGGTGTTTTCTGTCCTGTGCTAAAGGAAACATCTTTATTGTGTTAAGCTGCTCATTTATGAAATAACTAGATTTTTTTTTGTCCAACAAAAATTGTAGCTTATTTTACAGCTTAGGGTTTTTTTTTGTGTTAATTTGTAATGTCTGTGCACTTCCTTTATTTTTATCCTTATTTATTCTTTTCCTGTTTGTAGGATTTCCTAAAGGTGCCTTGTAATGCTATGTTAATACATGGCCATAAATTCTCCTTTCTTTATTGGTCCCCTTTGGACTGAGCCTATGTAGTGCCTTTTTAGTGAAAAAGACCTCTCCTGTATTTCTTTAGTAAACAATTTTTAATCTTCGTCATTCCTTGCTTTGAATTACTGACCACACAAACAATTTTCCAAAAGTTGAGTGATTAATCAATCTACAGCAGGCTCTAGGATTTAATTTCCTTATGAAAACTACAGGCAACCTAAGGATACTTCAGGGCTCTATAATCTACAGCTTATAAATTTGTAGTGGAGACAAAAGACTTCCTTGGCTCTGTGATTTAGTTGGAATCTGCACTATTCCAGAGTGGTGGTCACCTGAAATCTTCACAGAATCACAGAATCACAAGGTTGGAAACGACCTGCAAGATCATCCAGTCCAACCACCCTCCCATTCCTATCAGTGCCACAAGCTACTAAACCATCTCTCGTAGCTCCTCATCCAGGCACCTCTTGAACACTGCCAGGGACGGCGACTCCACCACCTCCCTGGGCAGCCATTCCAGTGCCTGACCACCCTTTGAGAGAAAAAGTTTCTCCTAATATCCAACCTAAACCTCCTCTGGTACAACTTCTTGCCATTTCCTCGGGTCCTACTATTTGCCTGGGAGAAGAGGCCAGACCCTTTTGCACCACAACCTCCCTTCAGGAAGTTGCAGAGTGCAGTAAGTTCTCCCCTGAGCCTCCTCTTCTCCAGACTGAACAATCCCAGCTCCCTCAGCCGCTCCTCGTAAGACTTGTGCTCCAGACCCCTCACCAGTTTCATTGCCCTTCTCTGCACACACTCCAGGGCCTCAATGTCTTTCTTGTAGTGAGGAGCCCAAAACTGAACACAGCACTCGAGGTGCGGCCTCACCAGTGCTGAGTACAGGGGATGCTCACCTCCCTGCTCCTGCTGGCCACACCATTCCTAATGTAGGCCAGGATGCCGTTGGCCCTCTTGGTCACCTGGGCACACATCTTTCAATACTTTGTTCTCTCCTTCTCCTCTACCCTGTTCTCCATTGTTTTTATTACTCATTTCTGTCTGAATATAACCATCACCATTACAGTTTCAGTTTCTTCCTTCGTATCTTGGTAATTTCAACAACCAGTATTATTTGCTCTCTCATGAAGTCTTTATTCAGGAATGATAATAAAAAGTAATTCATCTGTTGTTTCTGATTAGGAAAACTTGAGCCTCGCTCAGGTTTTATGATAGTCTCTAAAATAGTTTTCTCTTTAGTATCATAGAATCATAGAATGGCCTGGGTTGAAAAGGACCACAATACTCATCAGTTCCAGCCCCTGCTGTGTGCAGGTCACCAACCAGCAGACCAGGCTGCCCAGAGCCACATCCAGCCTGGCCTTCAATGCCTGCAGGGATGGGGCATCCACAGCCTCCAGCCTCCACTGGAACTAAACCTGTTCCAGTGCCTCACAACCTCTGGGGGAAAAACTTCCTCCTCATATCCAACCTAAACCTCCCCTGTCTCAGTTTAAAACCATTCCCCTTGTCCTATCACTGCCCACCCTCACAAACAGCCGTTCCCCCTCCTGTTTCTACGCCCCCTCCAAGCACTGGAAGGCCACCATGAGGTCTCCCACAGCCTTCTCTTCTCCAAGCTCAACAAGCCCAGTTCCCTCAGCCTTTCCTCAGGTTAGCACTGCAGTAATGTTCCAGCTTTTTCAGTAGTGCATGTAGTTCTGTTGTTTCTTGTTACCAACAAAATTAGTATTTTATCCTTCTTTTTGTGTTTGTACATCTTCAGACCAGGTTTAAACCTATACAAAGAGAGAACTTGTTGAACAGTGTTCTTTTGCTGTTTTTCACGTAGGCCTGTTCCTATATCTGAGTTCTCACTCTTGCCCCTCTCCTTTTTTCTCACTTGTTTTTAAAGGAGCTTTGTTTGGTCTTGACCCTGTGATGGCTGGGTTTTCTTGTGGAATTGGAACACAGGGCACTTCTTCCTTTTGTTTGCTCTTTTCTATTCTTATTAGTTTTGAGCAAGCTTTCTTCTATCTAAGTGTAAACACAACAAATGCCTACAGAGCTTAAGATCTGCAGACTTAGGCCCATGTGCCAGACATTTATTCAGTTTGATAATATTTCTGCAAATATGAAAGAAACTGTAGAAGCAGATTCACTTTGTTGCTACTTTGCTTGATTGCAGTTGTCTTCCTTCTGTGACTAGTCCTAACTGTTGGGCCAGGTAGCAGTTATGTTGAAGCTGTGGAAAAGAAGTCATCCATCACAGCTCCGCTTTGTATTGAATTGAATTGTATTGAACTGTTGTAATTGGTGCTCTGTAGATTGTGGCTGCTAGGTAAGATTGAGAGAAACGTGGGGAAATTATAGTTAGTGAACTGTTGGGGAATAAATCAATATTTAGAGCTGAAAAGCAGTTTTTTCATCTGTTCATGTTTTGTCCATGTTTTGATTGTGAGTGAATGAAACCTGTTCATCTGAATCATCGTATGTAAGAAAGGATGAGACTTTCATGCATGTGTACTTGAGGTACTCATACAGACAAAAGGATTTAATATCACGATTTACAAAATCTCTGTGTAGAGACTTCGAAACTGCTAGCAGTCAGTTATGAAAAGAACCCCACAATAAATAATGTGTATAACAAATATCATGCTTGTGAAAACGAACCAAGTTTATAACAACCTAGGGGCTGTTTAAATAAAGGCAATTTTTATTTTGAATGATACAGTCATCTTATTTCTTGGGCTCTTTTTTTGTCACTGGTAACCTTTTTGTCCCAGATTCAGAGCATCACTGATGAATCTCGAGGTTCTGTCAGAAGAAAAAGCTCCTCTAGTCCACAATCCATTGGCCAAGATGTACAGGCACTGCTGAATAATGACTATGAAAAGGAGGAGGTAGCTAGAAGTAGCACTCTGTAGGTTTTTCCATTGCAACGCTTGAAGTGCCACTGTTGCAAACCAGACTAGCAATGAACAAGTTCCTTTCATTGCCCTCAAAGCAGTCCTTCATAAACCTTTAGTGCTCTCTGAACTGTACCTTCTTTCTCTAGATGTTGTTTGTGACAGTAATGACATCTTTATTTTGTCACTATTAGTTTCCACAAAAGAAATATTTGTTATCTGAGAGCATGTTTTTGTTAAAAGCGTAAATATTTGTTTCTTCTCTCAAAAATGTTAATAGTGGGTGTTAGATTAATATTTCATGCTTTCAGAGCATTGTTTTTTCTTTATAGTTGCTGTACCGAAGTGCTGAATTTTCTAAGTATGTATAGATGTATAGGATTTTTGTAAGTAGAAAAGGCTTCTTTGCATATTGATATGCAACTGTTACTCCATAAGAGTCACAACTACTTTTCTACATAGAGAGTTTGAAATTAAATGGACTGCTGTAATTAATGCTTTTAGTGTGCACTTCAAGTGTTGCTTATCTGGGTAGATTCAGTGCCTAGTTTGTAGAAGTGGTGCATTCCTTTGTTTCCCTTCTTGAAGTGTGAGAAGAATGCTTTATTATATATAATTAATTTGGCTACAAAGAGTAGCACTGAAAAAATGTGCCTTTTTTATATATGCAGTTTTATGAATATTTGCTATAGGTCCAGATTTTTTCTTGGGCCCATCTCTAGCTTCTATTAAAGCACAGTTGAACTCACCTCACAGCTGTTAGTTTTAGCACGTTGGTTACTGCTCTGCAGCATGAATCTGCATGAATTTGTTAACTTGTTCTGTTGTAAGAATTGCTGCTTTATTCACAAGTTATTCACAGTAACTTGTGATTGGTAGACTTGACTCATCAGTCAGTCTTCTGTGAGATGTGAAGACTATCAAACAAGTGGTGTTTATATGTGAACCACAGAATTGAGCTCTAGGATTTGGGAATCCTTGAGGTTAGACTAGGAACTAGAGAAATAATTTAGGAAAAACTTAGGAGCTTTTAGACTGTTAAAAACAGCTGAAATTACAAACCAAGAACCACTGGGGAATCAGTATTTAGAGATGGAAAACAGTTCTCTTATTTGCCTTCATTTTATTCATGTTGTTGTGACTGAAGGAAATCAATTCTCCTGAGTTGTCACGTGTATGGAGGGA
Source organism: Centrocercus urophasianus (assembly GCF_019232065.1). Lineage (NCBI taxonomy): Eukaryota > Metazoa > Chordata > Aves > Galliformes > Phasianidae > Centrocercus > Centrocercus urophasianus. The sequence continues at coordinate 89,620,270 of NW_024884253.1, read as the reverse complement.
TCAAAGTGAACACATGAAGCTCTTGAATAGAATAGAGGACTCAGTTCATGATTTGACAAGTCGCTGCGGAGAGTTCAAAACTATTAAAACTTTAAAAATAAGCAAAATAAAAACTCCAACCAAGAAAAACACCACAAAACCAATCACTGCTCCCCTAATGCCCGTTCATTCAAACTGTAAGAGTCTAAGGTAGTGAACTTGTTCTGTTTTTGATGGAAACTACAGTGTTTATAGCAGTGTCAGAGCAAGTTAAAAATAACTGATAGTGCATTGTCCTAATGACTAACCTCAAACTGGATTCAGACTATTCAGTATGTTGTAAAAATCACATCCCAGCCTGAAGTTCACCTGCATAGATAAATAACTGGACTTCTACAAGCAATTTCCTTTCATGCCAGTGTCAAAACACTGATGTTTGTCTCGTATTTGTTCTCAAAATAAGGTACTCTTTTTTTCCTTCTTTTGCTACACTGCAGTGAAATTGCATTTCAAGAATTAATAACCTGTAACCTACAATCTTATTTTTTTTCTGTGTGTGGCCAGGCTCAGTTGATCCATGACAGAAACACAGCCTCACGCTCAGCTCCAGCTGTCAAAGCAAGTGTGGCTGCTGCCATGCCAGAAAAAGTGCAAATGACCTGGACTAAAGAGAAGTTTGTAGCTGAAAAACATAAAAACAAAGACACAAATGTGTCAGGTTTTAAGGATATTTTCAGCATGAAGCCGTAAGTACACACGTGGTGGTTGAAGCTTGTCTTTTTTGTGGGGGTTTTCTTGTTTGCTTTCTGTAGGTGTGTCTGTGTTGAGTTGTACAGTCTGTTTTCAAGAGATCCTGGTTGATTTGACATTGACTGAACATATGATCTTTCCATGAACTTAAATGCCATCCTTGTGAGACGGGCTGGGAGGGGTGACAGTGTTTCTAATGAACAGTTAATACGCACCTAAAATATTTACTAGAATGTCATGAATGAAGGTCGAATGCATCAGGCTTTTAAGATTTTCAGCTTCTTGATTGAAGTGTTTTGTTTCCTTCCTCAATACCTAATTATTGTGTATTATTTGCCTTAATTTTTTTGGGGGGGTGCAGCAAGTACAAAGAAGCAGATAGGAATTCTTGAAAATATTTAGTTTATATGGTTGTTTTTTCTTGAAAAAGACATTAGGTTTTCATCCTGTAAATTAAGTGTATAGCCACAAGTTTTATACTGCTCTATATGTATGTTTTGATATATTCAATCTTTTCTGGTGAAACTGTTATATTCCTTAATGTCTTTTTCAAACAGAAGACACTCAACACGAGCTACTTCCTGTGTCAGGCCTGATATAGTAGGCATACGTAACTAAAGAAGGGACATCAGCTTGTTCACTTCCTTCTTTTTTTTGTGATTCAAGTTGCACGTGTGCATCTTTTCTGAGGCCTGTAAGAAAGGAGTTCTAGGCATGGTCGAGTCAATTTTCTACACATGCTTAAAGCGAAACTGTCAATGTGCCATGCTCTTTGCAAAGAGTTTTTCTTTTGTAAATTCCAGACACCTTAGAAAATGAGGCCATCACCTTCTAGAATACCTTCATTTTGTTTTATTCTGGCCTCCATTATTCTCTCATTCTTAGGAGTTTTGTTGTTGTTGCATGTTTAGTTTTTTTAAAATAGGATCCTGTAAAGATTTCCTCTTATTTCTTTAGAATTGTGCAGAGTGTAGACTTCAACTACTCTTATTTAGAAACTACTACGTATCATTGGGAGTATAAATTACAATTTGAACTTGATGTGCTTGTACAGTTATTATTACTGGTGAATTAAAATGTTCTCGATACTATAAAAATAACTTCTTATGCATTTGCTTCCCTCCCATATAGAGAATGGGGAAATCTGTAAGTCTCTAAATTTCCTTTCATTTAAGCAATTTAGGCTTTGTTCCCTGGCTCTTGTGGTGGTGTTCTTTGTCTGCATGTTCCTAAGCCATGATTTGCAGTTTGTGTATTGATTTGTATGTTGTTTTCTATGCTGTGCTTTAGCATTTATCACTGAAAAACAGTTTGCATCATGACCTGTTAATGGCTTGGGGTTTTTTTTGTGTAAATATTATCAGTTTTCTTTTCAAGGTAAGTTACAGAGGAATTACTTTAGTTTCTGTAAGAATGCAAGACTTGAGTGCTCTTCTCCACCAGAGTAATATTTAGTTTTCTAATTAACTACCCCTAAAAGCTGAATATATACTTAGTGTGGAAAAAATATTCCCTCATGTAACAAATTCCATCCTTATGGTCCAGCTAGCTGTATCAGAAAGAGCTTTAACTTTCCACTGAATGCCAATTCTGGCTTTTCTACCATCCATGTATGGATATACATTGGGTGTGACACAAGCAGATGAAAATTAAAGAATTGAATCATAGTATCAAAGATTCTTTTATGTTGGGGTTTCTTTAAAGTTTCCTTACTTTCAAGATATCAAGTTCAGTTGTCAGCCTAACCTACTGAGTCCCATTAGCGCCACTATCAAATACTTCCAGGGAGAAGGAATCCACCGCTTCCCTGGGCAATGCATTCTAATGCTTGACCACACTCACCATGAGGAAATTTTTCCTAAAGTCCAATCTAAATGTCCCATGGTGCAGTTTGAGACTGTTTCTCGCTCTCTGTCACTCTCACCAGAGGAAGGAGACTGACACCTTCCTTCCAGATAACTGTAGAGACAGTGACATCTACCCTCAGCCTCCTTTCCTCTAAACCTGGCGATCCCGCTTTCCACAGCCAGTCCTCATGCTTTCTAGTCCTTTCACCACCTATGATAGTCTTTTCTGCATATGCTTGAGTAAATTAATATCCAGGAGAATAAAGTTGTCAGCTGTCAAAACACTTCACTAAAATTTTCACTAATAGCCACATCCTGCTCCTCACCTTCTAGGCAGATCATCATCTTGTTGGAGGAGATCGTTTAGTCAGGCAGGACTTGCCTTTCATAAACCCATGCATCTGATACACAAGGACTTGTGACTGTGTGTGTATTCTAGTTGCTTATAGAATTTGTCTTCTTCCTCTTCCACCTAGTTGGGTGATCTGCAGTAGACTCTCATCATAATACCAAATATACCTTGTTGACAAGCCCATAACCAAAGATGCACTTCTCTGACAGGAGGAATTCATCAGTGCCCAGTAAACCAGGTTTCTTAAAGAGAACTGTGGTCTAGAAAGCCAAATCCCTGGCTGTAACACCAGTCCTGCAACCATTGCTGATCTGCCAGATTCAAATAGACCTTTCAAAGGCTTTTCCTTTGACTGGTAGGATCAAAGAGAAGACTGTGTGCTCAAAGAGCATTTTGCAGTTGCTCAGAGGGGTTCTATAGCCCTCATGACATGACTGGGATGCTCCTGACTGTAATTGATGCCCACGTGATAAAACATCAGTGGATAAGTTGTCTATGGGCTGTTCAAAGCTTGGTAATCTCCTGGTAATGTTCCTAATGTGAGTCCCTGATATGCTGCAAGCCTCTACTGAGATTAAATCAGGTTGGCAAATGGGTGCTTCTGCTTGCCATGAAGGAGAAGCCTCTATGACTATCCCATAATGCTTTTTTTGTTTGCACTGTTCAGTGTACTGGGAACAGACCAAGTGGCTCAATTGACACTGGAGTCTGCTGTGACACAATGGGTCCTTCCTCTGCAGTCTTTGGAGCAGTGAAGTAGTTCTGCAAGGGCATCTCAGGCAGCAGGGAAGGTCTCATCCACCTTCCTACAGGTCCTTGCCATAACAAGCTTACATTTTTCTGTGTTTTGAGTGTTGTTCCTTTCAGTGTATTTTTGAGGGGGAGTTTCTGGTTGTAGGTCTGATGCAGACTGTGCATGGACACACATAATTCATTCTCAGGTTCCCTGAAGTGCGAACTTCTCACTGCCTATTGATGCTCAGCTACCTGCTGCAGGAGATTACTGTCTGGGCACGCTTCTTGCAAGCAGATCTGCTCCCTGTGCCTACAAGAGAAGTTCTAGTTGTTTCCTGTACTTCAGCCACTGTGTGTGGGTAGAGGCATCGAACAGTGCTGCTGTAGTGGTATAGACACTCCAGCTTCAACTGTAGCCTTTATGATTGCATACCATTCTGTCTTTAGAACAGAGAAGGCTTGCCTTTATCAGTGCACATGGTTGCTGCACTTTTGGACATTGCATCCCTTTTTGTACTTGGGTAGAACCAGCTTAAGACTGCTCTGCTTTTTGTTGTTGGTTGTTTTTTTTTTTTTTCCAGAGGTCAGTGTTGGCTTCTTTTTGTGAATTTGCCAGTTTGAGCAGCTTAAGAAAACTAGGAGGCTTACACTGTGTTCCATGTATGACTTCAGTTCAACCAGTGTTTGAAAGCTAAGTGAGCCTCAGTTCACACTGTACACAGTGAACTATTCTACCATTTATTTCAGCACTGAAATCCTGTCTGCCCCACCACACATTTATGCTCTTCCCATTTCCCCTGCATTTTATCTGTATTTTAAGAGAACTTCAGGACTTATACATCCCTTCAATTACTTCTATCTCTCTCCTCGTAGTTCTTATCAAGATGCTGTTCTGCCTTTGAAAAGCTGACCTTCAAGAATTGTGTTGTTCTATATGTGTTCTATATACAGTTTGTTCTTGTTTGGGACGTATGGCCCCATGACAGGGCAGACTGATAAACTTAGCTTTGGAAATGTTACTGTATTTCTTAAGGAGAACTGGAATTGGTGGGATTGGCCTCCATTGACCGCTAGGTTTTCAGTCTTCCATTTTTCATCTTTTTTCCTCTATATTTGCACCTGCAACACTAGGGATAAATGCACACTTCAAGATGTGCTGTATGAAGGGAATGTGTGAAGGGAACAGCTGTTAGTAGGAAAATGGGGCTTAACTATAGAATAGTAATGTCAATAATTTCTATTGTTTCCTGATCTGAAACAATGCTGGAGCATTTCTGCTACATTTTTGACTGCTGTTACTGGAATTGGACTTGGTCAGGCAATTCAGAGGATGTCTCATGTCCTGCTGCTACTAACTTGCCAGTCCACTCCCTGACCTAAGACAGTCTGTAGGTACTGCAGAGTGGAGCAGGGTTATGCTTTAACCAGCAGTCTTGCAGTAGAAGTGCTAAGGAAATTGCATGGGATATGGTGATGCATTTTGTGTCAGCCTGTCAGTTCTTCTGCTCTTGAGATCTGCTGTCACCATGTGTTTCCAAAGTTCCCTTTTGGAGCAACTGCTTCAATTGTAAAGGATCTGCTTTAGGACAGTGGATGTCTTTGATAACTGGGTATTTCTGTTGCACTGGTTCATGTGACTCATTTCCAGTTCTGGCTAATTTTGTTACATAAATAACAGCATGACTTCCTCAGGAACTTCCAACAAGGAAACTTTTTCTTCTGAAGAGAAAATAAATCACAGAAGGCAGATGCTAAAATAAAAACCCTGAAGTTTAAGCTGAAGTTTAAATGCATTTTAGATAAAATTAAAAATTCAGATGTATAAGATACATGTGAATTTATTAATTCAGTTATGTGAGTATTGTGTCAGTACCTAAAAATATTTGTGTGCTAGGAATCAGTCAAATGTGAGAAGAATGCACACTGCTGTGAAGCTCAATGGAGTGGTGCTTAATAAATCACAACATGCTCAGCTAGTTCTCCTGAATATGCCTGGACCTCCTAAAAACAGAAAAGGAGATGAAAACTGTATCCTTTACAATATTGCTCGTGTACTTCTTGGAACTTGATTCCACTTTGCATTTCACACACACAGAAAAGTACTAGCATTATCAACACTTGGAATTATCAACCACGGGGTTTTTGTCAACTGAATTGATGTAAGAAATTCCTCAGTTTTTAACTTGTCCTTTAAATTACTTTTTTCTGTAGGTAAGTAGGGTAGAATAACATGTTTTCCCATGGAAATCCCCTAAATTAATCCTCACTTCCATCTGAATAAGCAGGTGGAAGTGCCTTAGCATAACAGACAGTAAAGGGGAAGCTCCCTGATGAATGTGCTGTGTAATTGTACATCAGGTCTTGAGTCATTGGCAGCTGTTTTGCTTCTGTTCCGTGATCTTTGACTTAACAATCCTTCAGACATGGAGTTTTTGGAAGTTCTAACAGAAGGCCTGGACAGAGTTCTCCTAGTCCGAGGCAGTGGACGTGAAGTCATCACCATTTATTCTTAACCTTGGTTTTTTTCCTTTTTTTTTTTTTTTTTTTAAATTTTCTTTCGAATGAAGGGAACAAAATGTATAAAGTCTATCTGATGTAATTGGAGCAGCTTCATTTAAGAGCTTTAGCACATGGAAAAATGAAAATCGAGGTGTGGTTGTTTTCCTGCTAAAATGTTATATTTAAAAGTATATTTTGAAGACCTGTGAGAACACTTCTGTAGTGGGTTAGTAAATCCTGACTGGATTAGGATGTGTATAGTATACCACGATGTGTTAATCTGTGCTGAAACAACAAATCGTAATGCTGTGTTATTTTTAAACATACAGAAATATAAGGAACTTCTGTTTTCTTTATCTTTGTTCTGCTTCTAAATAAAAGGGAAAGTTTGCTTCCTCACTTACTAAGATGCTGCTATGTTGCTTCTGATGGGGTTAGTCCCTGGTTCAGGAAACTTCATTTAGAAATGTATAAAAGTAATCAAATTTACATGTTTTGCATACTGTAAAGTATTTCCCTGAAGTTTATGATTTGCCACGTCTGTTTTAAATAACATTCTCTGTTTAAAATACTTCAGGCAAGGAATTAAAAGGCTCCAGGTGAGGGTAATAGTAAGCTGCAAGCGTTTCTTTCACGTGAACTACTAGCAGATTAAGGAATACTGACCAATTAAGACAGTGTAAGTCATAGGAATTCCATGATGCAGCATTGCCACCTGCTGGAGATAAAATTACAGCAACTGGTAAACGACCAATGAAGTGTAATCTCTTTTTCAAATGTATTTCGATCAGAGTTGCATGCATGTGCTGCTATGAAAATACAGTTCTTCTGAAAAAAAATCTCGGATCTGTTATTTGTATTCGGTAAATAGTTTGAGGGCTGAATTCTTCTGAGGAAATAATTGCCCCTGTTGACATTCATTGCTGCTTGCTGAACATTTATGGAGACCAAACAGTAGACGTGAGCATAAGAGGTGCTGGGTGGTGTGTTTCAGCAGTGCTAGCAATGATGAGAAAGATGAGCTGTGCACCAGATAGCTGTGCACTGCTGTCGCACCACAAAAGGAGCAGTGGCTCCTTCAGCTCATCTCTGTGAGTCAGTCCATTACGGCCTGGAAGCTGAGTATGGAACTGAGTATCAGCTTCTGTGCGCTGGAAGCAAAGGTGGCAATGTTGGAATATTGCAAAGTTTGCACCAGTTGGTCCATGAATGCTCACACACGAACAGAAAGAACACCATATTCACATAACTTCCTCAGCAACCGGTGTAATACTAACAAACACATTAGATGAACTTCATTTGTTGGTTTTGGTTTTTTCTTCTGTTTTTCCCTCTTCTCCTGCTGCATCTTTGGGCATGGAGATGGAAACATCTCACAGGAAATACTATTTTATCATCCTACTCAAGGAAATGGATCAAAACTACTTAACCAGTAGCAGTAACAGAAAATAAAAAATGATATGAAGTGTTGTTAGAGGTAAAAAATTGTATAAATTCACATCTCAGGTTCTAGATAGTTCCAAAATGAATTAATATTGCTTTTAAAAGTAAACATTCAAGATAAATACATGCAGCTTTGCTTATTTGGAAGGGTAACAAATACATAAATTGCTTACAGTGAAATGAATATTTCAGTAGAAAGCAACCAGAACACAGGGGCTCTAATCTAGTTCCACCTTGCTGCTCACCACCCTCTGGGGGAAAAAATTCCTCCTAATATCCAACCTAAACCTCCCCTGTCTCAGTTTAAAACCATTCCCCTTGTCCTATCACCATCCACCCTCACACACAGCCGTCCCCCCTCCTGTTTCTACGCTCCCTCCAAGCACTGGAAGGCCACCATGAGGTCTCCCACAGCCTTCTCTTCTCCAAGCTCAACAAGCCCAGTTCCCTCAGCCTTTCCTCACACAGAGCTGCTCCAGCCCTCTGCTCATCTCAGTGCCTCCTCTGGCCCCGCTCCCAGAGCTCCACGTCCTTCCTGTGCTGGGGCCCCAGGCCTGGACGCAGTGCTGCAGATGGGGCCTCACAAGAGCCGAGCAGAGGGGGACGATCACCTCCCTCTCCTGCTGGCCGCCCCTTTTTCATGCAGCCCAGAGCACAGCTGGCCTTCCGGGCTGCAGGCGCACACTGCTGCCTCATGGCCAGCTTCTCGCCCACCAGGACCCCAAGTCCTTCTGCGCAGGGCTGCTCTCAAGGAGATCTGCCCCCAGTCTGTATCAATACCTGGGGTTGCCCCAACCCAAGTGCAGCACCTTGCACTTGGCCCTGTTGAACCTCATTAGGTTTTCGTGGGCCCACTTCTCCAGCCTGCCCAGCTCCCTCTGGATGCTTCCTTTCCCTCCAATGCATCGACTGCACCGCTCAGCTTGGTGCCATCTGCAGACTTGCTGAGGCTGCACTCGATGCCATCGTCTGTCACTGATGAAGATGTTGAAGAGCACCGGTCCCAAGACCGACCCCTGAGGGACACCGCTGGTGACCGGCCTCCACTCCAAAAAGAGAGTATATGTATATGTATATATATTTATATGGGAGCAAAAAGTTCAATGTTAACACATCTAGGTTGTAGGAAACAGCAACTCAGAAGAGTTATGATTATCAATGGAAGCAGAACAAAATATTGTATAGCAAATTGCCAAAGCTTATTTCTGACTCTCAGGTGAGAAATGTACTTCAAATGAAGAAATGTACTACAAATGTACTTCAACTTGCTCTGCAATTATAAATTGTCATGAGAAATATTCTGGGGTTCAGTGTTTTAGGTGGATGACCTTGGCGCCCGGTCTTTTGTTCAAATATTAATCCCAACCCCCATAGAAATAGGGAGGCTGTAATGTGTGCCCTTGCACTCTTTAATGTAGAAATTTCCCATGTGCCATAACATCCAATTTCTGTTGTGGCACAGGGTGGAATTTCTGAAGTTATAGCAGATTAGGAAAGCAAGAAATTATCTTGCTCACACACACTGTTTATGCAGCAAGCTTTTATGAACAGTTTCACTCCCTAAAGATGTGAGGGAACTTTTTCTAATGAAAAAAACAAAAGAAGGAGAGGGGCAGGAAAGAGTGGGTGGTGGAAGCGCTAGCAGTGGTGCGGCTACGTATTGGCTAACTGAGCAGAATGTTAAAAAGCAGAACAATATGCTGAAGAGATAAAGGAAAGCTTTATAATCCACATGGCAAATGGATTATATGGGACTATTTAAACAATCTGAGAGATATTTATGCATTCTAACAGGAGAGGAGCAATTGTTTAAGCAAGCCAAAAGGACTAAGTGTCAGCCAGTGAGCAAAATACTGTGCAAAGTCTTAGCCAAATATCAGGGGGTTTGGGCTGCTTCTGAAGTAGTCGGTACTGAAACGCAGCTCGTTCTGGCACCTCGACTGCCAGTGCTGAACTGGATGTTTAAAGGAAAGGTTTCCCCCACCCATCTTGCTACTGATGCCACTTGGAGAAAGTGGGTTGCACTGATTACACAATGAGTGTGGATGGGGAACCTCAGCCATCCAGGGATCCTAGAGATCATCATGGACTGGCCTGAAGGTAAAAAGTTTGGAACATCACCAGCAGAAGAGGTAACGTGTGCTAAAGAGGCCCCACCATACAGTGAACTACCAGAAAGTGAGAAGACATTTGCCCTGTTCACTGCTGGAGCATGTTGCATTGTGGAGAAACATCGCAGATGGAAATCTGCTGTGTGGAGCCCTACACAACAAGTTGCAGAGGCCACTGCAGGGAAAGAAGCCAATTTGCAGAGGTAAAGGCTGTCCAGCTGGCCTTAGATGTTACTGAGCGGGAGAGGCAGCCTTTATCTTTACACTGACTCATGGATGGTGGCAAATGCCTTATGGGGGTGGTTACAGCAGTGGGAACAAAACAACTGGCAACAAAGGGATAAACCTATTTGGGCTGCTGAACTGTGGAAAGACATTGTTGCCCAAATAAAGAATACAGTTGTAAAGGTGCATCATGTAGATGCTCATGGGCCCAAGAGTCGGGCTACTGAAGAACAAAATAACCATCAGGTAGACCGAGCTGCCAGAATTGAGGTGGCTCAAATAGACCTGGACTGGCAGAACAAGGGTGAATTATTTCTAGGTTGGTGGGCCCATGAGACCTCGGGCCATCAAGGAAGTGATGCAACATACAAATGGGCTGGAGACCGAGGGGTGGACTTAACTGTGCACACTATTGCACAGGTTATCCACGACTGTGAAACATGTGCCATCATCAAACAAGCCAAGAGGATGAAACCTCTCTGGGGGGAAGGGTGATGGAAAAGTACAAATATGGGAGGTGTGGCAGGCTGATTACATCACCTTGCCATGAATCCACGATGGTAAGCGTTACGTGCTCACCATGGTGGAGGCAACCACTGGGTTTATTGCCACCAATATTCCGTTCCATGTTGTTGCTGTGTGACAGAGGGCAGCAGAAGGGCAGACTGACAAAAAGATGTCTGACACGGAAGTGCAGATGAAGCAAAGGAGTAGAATTGAATTTCTCCACGCTGAAAAATTGGCACCCGTTGACTTTCACTCGCTGAATGTTTATGGGAACCAGCAGCGGATGTGAGCACAGCAGAGTGGTGGGTGGTGTGTTTCAGCAGTGGCGACAGCAGCAGTGCAGCATACAGCCTGCTGTTCACTGCTGGCAAAAATGCATATCTAATGGTGGTGACTGTGCTGAGAATTAGCGTTTTGTAGCTGCGATTTTACTCAATCAAGCAATGTTATTGTGCTCCTTGTTACCGTTGTAGTTCTATGGAAACATAAGAGATGTTACTTCTGGAGCAACCTTTGTGTTTGCAGCCTAAGACAACTCCTAGTCATTCAGTGTGGCCCAAACGAGCAAAAGGCTGGACACTGACATGTTAAGGTAATGGTTACAGTCATGGGTTACAGTCTTAGGATTTGGGTTACTGTGAGTGTTAGGATTAGGTTTAGGGTTATAATTACAGCTAGAGTTAAGGTTTGCAATAGGGTTACTTGTTAGTTCTAGTTTATAGCTAGGTTTATTACTATTTTCAGGGTTACGTTTATTATTATTAGGGTTATGCTTAGAGTTAGATGTTGGAGTTGTGGGTTAGGGTTAGTGTTAAGTTTCAGTAGGGTTAGAGTTATCTAAGGATTATTAGGGTAAGGAATTACAGTCAGGTTCCATTTAGGGAGAGGTTAAGGGTTAGGGTAAGGGTTAGATTCAGTATTTGTCTTATGGTTATGTTTAGGTTTAGGACTGTGGTTAGGTTTTAAGATTAGGCTTGGGGCATTGGGTTAGCTTTAGGGTTTACCTTTGGTTTAAATTTAGGATTAGGGTTTAGGTTTAAACGGGTTTGGACTACCTCTGTGGTTTATGTTAGGGATTTGCATTAGAAATAGAGAAGGAGTTAGTTACAATTAGCTTTAGGCTTAGATTGTTAGGTATTTCTATTAGGGATTTTCTTTAAAGTTAGATATATCTTTAGATTTAGGACTAGTTTTAAACATACTGGTTAGAGCTTAACATTAGAGCTATAATCAAATTTAAGGGTTTTTATTTGGTTTTACCGTTAGAATTATGTTTATCAATTTTGGGTTAGGCTGTCACAAACTTCTGGGATTAGAATTATAATTAAGATTATGTTTAGAGTTGTGGTTTTGGTTTAATGTTATGGTTTTGTGGGAAATGAAAGTGTTGTTTCTGCATTGAACATTGAAAAGGGAAATTGATCTAAAGAATTAAGCTGTTACATATCCTTAGAAATAGCTGATGTAGAAAGTAAGAATACCGTACATATTAGTAACATATTTTAGAAACATAATTGCTACATTACCTAGTAAATATTTCTCACAAAGCTGCAAAGATTTTGAATGTTCTAAACAATATGAATACAGTATGCTGAACTAGGAAACATGTTGTAAGGCTGCTCATGTGATCAGCAGAAATAAAATACATCGAACAAACTTTCAAGGAGTCAGGACCTTTACACACAGCAGAACTGTCTCACTCTGTGGGAAGGTTAGGATGCCACAGACAGGCTCCAAGGTACTCCCCTCTATCCTCCTTCCGAGCTTATCTCTATGCAAGGGCAGATGAATGACCAGAACAATGAAGAACAGTGTGAAGGGGCACAAATGTTAGGGGGTAATTAAGCAGTTGAGAGACTATGTCTATGTTTATGTTGTAAAATGACATCCAAAAAGTTATGACCAAAATGTTTGTTAAGAAAACAATTGCTAGAAGTCAATTAAGACACGTGTGTTTGAGAAGCCAAGATCTGTGTCTACTTGGTGTTTGTATGGTTAGTGAAGTGTCACGAAAGAGTGTGAACCTGCAGTACTCAGCCGATGAGGAACCAGGGGAGAAAGAGACCAGCAGTGGGCAGTAGGGGATAGAAGATGCAACGCTGTTTTCTTGGGGCTCTCCTGCTTGCAGGAGGCTGCCATTGCAATTGCAAATAAAATCTGCTTTATCAGAGAAACTGTCCTAGAAAATTATTTGGATATTTCCAACAGTTTTGTACAGGATTAGTGTTCCATTTAGGATTCCTGTCAGAGATAGGGATCATCATTAGTGTGAAATTTACAGTTAGGGCTTGGGTTTAGAATTAGGATTAGATTTGAAGGTTAGAAGTACAGATTAGGGTTATGTTTAAGAGTAGGGTTAGGATTACTGTTAGGGTTAGGCTTATGTTTAGGGGTTAGAGTTATGTGTATGATTTGGGTTACAGTTCAGATTGGGGTTGATTGGGGTTAAGGTTACACTAAGACTTATAGGTTAGTATCCTGGTTTTAGTTAGGGCAGAGTTGATCTCTTCACAGTGTCTGGTATGATGCTGTGATTTGGCCTTTTGAAGAAGAATATTTTAGTTACTTTTCAGTGAATTTTTTTTCAGTCTGCTTGCAGCAACATAAAAAAGTAGCATTACAGAAATTCAGTCAAGTGATCTCTTGAGTTAAAAACTTGGACAGGGTGTAATAAAAAATAACAAGCCTTGATATTCAGGTTCAGGATAAAAGGATGTCAGCATAAAACATCTGCTTATCACTGAGCGCTTTAAGTCTTTTCTAGGTTCATTACTACTTCAGAAGTAATTATTAGTACATTTACTGCACACATATCAAATACTGAATTTCTATTGCTTCCAAGAATTTGAAAGAAACTAGAAGTATAAAAACTAATCTATGGATAGAAAGTTAAGACACGAGGATCAGAAGCCTGCTCACTTTTAATAACTGCAAGTGATGTAAAAATTCTTCCTGGAAGGAACATTTTCAGTTGCCTCACAGCACTGAAATAAAATTGCACAGTGTGCTGTAAAAACTGTTTATTAATAAATGTTTTGAAAAACTGGGTTAAGCATTCCAGGGTTTGTAAGGTTTTGACAATTTGTTTTATAGATGCATAGAAATTGCAGTTTGTATGCAAAGTTAAGTACTTTTCAATGGTAACAATACAGAAATGCATAAAGCAGTGAACTATCACACACAGTCTGCAAGTTTTTTTCTTTCTTCAAATTGTTTGTCTACTACAAGTGAAAGAGCCTGAAGAAACGTTGTCATTGTAACACTGGGGGACTGAAAACATGAAAATATCCTGTTAGATCCATCACAGCAATAGGCATACAAAGCACAGTTATTTGAAAAGGAAATATTTGACTGTCATGTTACAAAGCACTCAAAATGCTAAACCTCATATAAACCAGCCAGCATAGTTTGACTTTACTATGTAAAGTCTTGGGTCAATCAACATTACTGAGCATTTGCTTCAACAAACGTTTGAACACATCAGTATTATGTGGGCAGTGACAGGGGTTTCTTTCAGCAATGAAGCACGAGAGAACGAATATGAATGGTTTGTCACAGCCTATCAGTAGTGATATCAGTCTTCTTCAATTTCATTTTACATTATGGCAGTAGAAAACTGTAGTTTAGATTAGCAAAAAGTTTTAGGACTGATCATTTACTTCAGGCAAGGATTCAAAGGCCTTCCTAGCTGGCTCAAAATCAAACCAAAAATATATAGAATAGAAAAAAGCTTACTTGGATATAAAGTGCATGTGCTAGGAAAGGGAGTTTTCTGAGGACCCGGCCACTAAGACCTTCACTTTTTCTATAGTAAAAGAGAGACATAAACAATGCTAAATATTCACTCTTAAAAGATGACATTTCCATTCTCCTTCACCCATAAATCACTCTAATGAAACTCAAGTCTTAATACCTTGTTTGCTCACTTGCAGCAGTTTTAAAAGAAGCTGAAAATGAACAGATATTGTATGGGAGGCCACATGGTGCAAGAAAGTAAAAAAGGGTGGAGAAATAGCATAGTCACATTTGCCTACCAAAGCTTTTATCAAGCCCCTCCACAATCACTGTGACGCATCTGATGAATCTAGAGGAGAAATCTATTAGTCAGGATTTGCAAACAGTTTGGTTTGGAAGGGACCTTTAAGATCCAACTATGATTCCATGATATCCACTGAAACTTCAGGCATCTCAGTAAGTCAGACAGCAATTTGTCTAGAGAATTTCAAAGGGCAGAGCAGAAACCAGCCACATTTGATACCAAGCAATATTTGCAAATCCCAATCAATCCCACTTCTTATCTGCTGATGTTTTGCACTAGTCACAATACCAAAAAAAAGCCAACAAACAAAGACCCCAAACAACAAGTAAGCTCAAGATGTTTCAGGGCTCTAGCTGTTACTAAATACAATTACTTTTAGACATAATTTCAGTTTGTTTATATAGAAATACACGCACACATACACTCATCATGTAGAATTTAAAAAAACATTACCTTGAGATTTCCTTTAGTACCAGACTTAACCTGGACACATTGTTTTCTACAAATCCAATCATTTCTAACTCTCTGAGTGACAAGAGATGCTGTCGAGGATATATTATTTGGCACTAGAAAGAAGAGTTACACGTTGTAGTATGAAACCTTGAAAAAATCATTGAAAATTAAATTCTAAGAGTGTAAATATAGAGAAGGAATAAAATTTGTGTGTTTCTGTTATTTAGGAAGTTTGAGGAAAACATCATCTTTAATAAAAAAGGATGTTTTATAGTTCTACTTTCAAAATATTACCTTCATCAGCTCTTCCAGGCAAGAAAGGTATATCCTGAATATTGCTGCAGCAGATGGAGGGCCAATGTATTGCTTTATGTCTGCTCTGTCTACAAATGCCATGTCAATTTTCTCTGTAATATTTGAAGTAGTCAGGATAACCACATTGGGATACCTTCAAGATAAAAGCACATTCTTAGCTCACACGTACATAAATGGGCTCCACTTGGCACTGGCAAATGAATACCTTCCTTCTTAACGAAACGACTCAAGCCATTTCTTGCAATCAACAGCCACATCATTCTTATCAGCTAATAATTACATGCTCTTCGACAGCTTTCACTAATCTACTTCAACACAGTCTCTTCCCTTCAGCTATTTTGCAAGTATAGTTTCTCAACCCTATTTAGTAGTAGTACACACTGACTACTTTGCATGAAGAGAGCCTACCAGCACAGTTTCACAGTTTTTGCCATAAAGTTACAAAATTAAGACTTGTAAACTGGAATATTTTATTCCATGTGTTTTCCATTTCATTTCAGAAGGAAGTAAGTAGTATAACACATTCAACACTGCATGACATTAAAGTGAGATTAAAAGAGAAGTAACTCCTTACTCTAACAAAAATATAAAGAAAAGGTTTAACCACAGCAATTTTTCAATGAAGCTTTTGTACTGTGTTTGAATAAACTCTACTTACCTTTAGCAGCAACACAGGGCCAAATAACAGGACGCCTGTCTTTGTGCTAGCAGGGCCAAGTCTGCCCAAGGAGGAAGTGGCCATAATAAAACAAGAGATGTGCTGTATTAAATCCAGCAAAGTGGACCAAGAACCATTAATGATTGCTTATAAGCAACACATTGTACAAGTCTGCTTCAGACTGATATTCTGAAGCTGTTAATGACAAACACATTCTTCACTGATCTTATTCTTATCTCTCCAAAGTAGATATGATGACCAATCTGTGCTGCATCCCTCTGCAGCTTTAATGGAATTGTATTATCTGTAGTTTATCATACCCAGATTAGTAGATTAGTTCACCTACTAACAGGCAAAACGTTCTTGTGGATGATTCAAATTTCTTTCATAATTAGCACCATTAATGAAGAATCGTTTGTTAACCAATTTGGATTAGCGTTCCAAATGTGAATTAAGATTTAGAGTTACCACAGTTACCTTTTGCCCTTGCAATAAAATGAATTTACCTTTTAATCTGATCTATTTGCATCAGAACAGCATTCACTACACGAATAGCATCTGAAGGCTCTGTGCCTGCCTTGAAGGCACTGCGTGCTGCTGTGAGGCTCTCCACCTACAAAAAAAAAAAACATAGGACTTCCAAAAAATAGCAAAACCCCAACCCTAAAAAACAAACAACCCCAACACTCACACGCAAAACACTGCACATTTGGAATGCTGTCAGTAAGCAAGGAATTCAGTATACTTTCAGATCCAGTTTAGTATCTGAAATTTCACCTTCAAAATCTTTTGTTAGGTAGAAATTAAGGGAGACAGTGAAGAGAATATCAAGGGAGAAAGGGAAATAAAAAGAATAAAATTAATAAATTTTATTTAAAACAAGCTTTGCAATGGGAACTTCAAATAAGAAAGCTAATGAAGTACTGAAGAACTAAATCAGGCACGCCCAACTCGCAGCCTGGCTCAGTTTGGCAATGCTTCCTGCCCCTGCCATGCACTGTAAAGGCAGTGGCTCTTCTCCATGGAGTGACCCCAGGCACGCACCCATTGCTCAGCAACAACCAGTGTGCCATCAATGCACCGCCAGCTGAAACCAGGGTGTGCGGAGTAAAGTGCTGAGCAGTGCTGACTCAAGTGATGGCAAATAACTGCATGCATTTTCCTCTGCTTTTTCAGCTGCACCACTCAGCTTGCCAACTTGCTGAGAGTGCACTCAGTCCCACTGTCCATACTACCTACAAGGATGCTAAACAGCACCAGTCCCAGAACTGATCTGTTAGGAACACCACTTGTCACTGGTCTCCAATTGGACACTGGGTCATTGACCTTAACTTTAAGTGCAGCCACCCAGCCAATTTTATCCAGTGAGTACATCAAATCCTTTTTTCCCCAGTTTGGTGACCCTGATGTTGTGTGTAACCATGTCAAATGCTTTGCACAAGTCCAGGTGGATGACATAAGTTGTTCTTCCTTTATCCACTGATGCTGTAACTCCATCACAAAAGGCCATCCAGTTCATCAGGCATGACTTGCCCATGGTGAACCCATGTTGGTTACCACCAAACACCTCATCTTTATTTTCCATGTGCCTGAGTAGGGCCTTCAGCACAATCTCTTCATGATCTTGACAGGCACAGTGGTGAGACTGACTGGCCTGTATTTCGTTGGATCTTTTTTTCCCTTCTTGGAAATGTGGTTATGTTTCCCCTTTTCCAGTTAGTGGGAAGTTCACCAGACTGCCATGACCTTTCAAATATGATGGATACTGGCTTGGCAACTTCATCCATCAGTTCCCTCAAGAACCATGGATGGATTGCCTCTGGTCCTGTGGACCATGTTTTCAGGGATGAGGAAAAGGAAGAGTCAAAATTCATCAAAAAATCTCTGATGAACACCTGGAGTTCTACTAAGAATTGCAACCACTGCCATCAAACATCAAACCAGACTGATGTGTTAATTTCCCAAAAAAAAAAAAAAAAAAAAAAAAAATCAAATCAAATATTCCTCTAGTTTTATGTTTTTCTTCCTTTTTTTAAAAGGTAGGTAAAACAAAAATATTCAAAAATGTAAATGTTTTGTTACTTATATGTTATTGATATTGCACATTTTGCGAGGGCTGCCCCAGAAGTAATGCTTCCTGTTTGATTGTACTGGCCCATGATGTCCAAGGTGGATTCAATAAAGGCTGAAACATTCAAACAGTAGATAAGAGCACAGCACAGTGAGGCAGTAGGCAGTACATTTCAGTGTGAACCAGTGGTTCACCTCCGCTATCTCACTAAGACAGATTTTGCTTCATTTTCAGCTGGAATACGTCTGCTAAATCACAATGTGTCCTTTTGAGATCTCTCAAATCTTCCAGTCAGTACTAAAATTCATTCTTCTGTAGAAAATTATGTGGTTTACAAAAAAGTCTTATTATTTCAATGTCCTTTAAGAATTCTTACCCGTAATTAAAAACTTTCTGCTAAGTTTTACATACTTCAATACTACTAGAGTCATACCTCATCGATCAGTACAAACACAAGAGCATCTTTGTCATCAATTAACTCTTGAATCTTCTGGAACATCTTGGTTACAAGCTTGCCACTCTAGAAAGAGGTCATATGCATGTATTTAACTATTTCCTTAGCAGGCTTTTCAAGTCTTACCATGTTGAGCAATGGAAAACTACTTTTCATTTGTTTATTTTAAAGTAAATCTCAAATATAGCTTCTATTCAACTATTTTCAAGCACATTAAGTATCCCAAATAATCTTTGATGCAAACGCTAATGTTACGAACCAAACTCAATAGATATAGTTTAAGTTATACTGTCAGAGTCGACTTACTAATTACTATCAATTTTACTATCAACAATTAATTACTTACTATTACTAATCAATACATACCTCAGAAAACCATTTAGAGAAAAGACTATGGCTGTTTATTTCAATTAACTGTCCATATCTATACCTAAAATACGAAGGAAAAAATAAGCATCAACTCTACTGCGCTGTAAATAAGTCAGTGAGGTCAGTAACTCCCCTCAGGCTTAATCCCTCCACTTCAACCATGGAATTTTTTTGAATTAGTACTTCAATTCACTTCTAAAAACGCAACATTTGGTTTGTTTTTAATTATAATTTCCAGAAACTATTCTCACTAGCTCTTCACAATAAATCCCTATCAGGATTCCTTCATTTTTTTGATTTGTTACTTCTATACAGTTTATTAAACTGTTTCCATGTTAATGAGTTCATTCCTCTGTTCATACAACATTATTTCCAGTATACCAAGTAAGACTGTGAAGTTTATTTACTGTCTGAAGGTTTTTCAATAAGCTACCACTTGATAAGAAGTTTATAGTTAACTTCATCACTTGTCTGATATATCCTACACACAGACTGACTTGAGCATTCAGAGAATTCCAGTACAAAACACACTGGTAGCTACTAAAAGCAAGTTTTCTTGAACATGAATATACAAATAACAGGCTTAACACTCCGTGATACTTCCCTCTTTAACCTTCACAGATGTATATTATAAGCACAAACAAATGACTATATTGCCATTTGAATCTGTTTTTCACAATTTGACACAAATCATCACACATTCAGAAGGATTTATAATACTCTGTCTATCTCTCTTTTATATTGGATCAATTTTATTGCAGATGCAGAGCCATGAATGTCAGCACTTGAAATGAAGTATTACACATCTTCGGGCTACTGAGAACAAACAATTAAGACCAATTAGCTAAAGTGAAGAAATTTCAGAAAGGTCACCTGTACGATAGTCGTATCGTCAGCTTCTGAGCCAATGCTTTGCAGAGAGAGGTTTTACCAGTTCCAGGAGGGCCTGGATTCAAATAAAATTCATACATATATTACAAAGAATCTACATCAGGTTGTTGATAACAAAATATCTTTTTAACTACTGTATCTCGTTAAATCACTAATTGCAGACAACAGAAGACAAGGACTGGGAATATCAGGGTATTTTGAGAAGGTACCCAGTTGCCATTCTAGGGCCGTGCTCCAGAAGCTCTGAAGCTGCATCATTTTTGATATACCAGCTTGTGTACAGACACCATAGAGTTAAAATAATCAAACAACATTAGAACAAAGTTTTGCTCTTGCTGGGCTTTTGTATGTTAGCATTCTCAAAAACCTGTGCTTAAACTTCTATCTTTCTGAAACACAGCCTGCTAGCATGCATAACTGAAACCCATCATGTCTGGTTTGATCAACTGTTCACATTCCTGTATCTCCACCATGAGGCAACTAAGAGTATCTTAGGAAGCATACTGCACAACAAACCTTTTGTTGTTGCCTTGATGCCCTACAGAAAAGCCACAGAGATTTTCTCTAAACAGAAAAACGTAGTTAAACAGAGTATGAATGTACGGAGATTGACTTTTGGGTTCTAAACAACAGATAACAGCAGATAGCTGACAGAACTTCCATTCAAAGTTAGTACTGCCTTTATAGCATAAATGTGGTATTTAGCACTACGAGAGTTTGGGATTTTCCAGTATTAACTTTATTATGGTCGCAATAAAGAGCTCACGACTACAGTTTCACACGTGTGTATATATATACACATACATGTGTGTGTTTGTATGTATACATATACATAAGGAAAATCTTGGTGCATTAAACATTACAAATTACGTAGAATTAAAAGGTCACTGTGGAAATGTTTGTTATGAGTGTTATTTTTTGAATACCAGTCCGGTTAACAAAATTGCGATCAATCAATAGCAAGCTGCAATTTGCAGCAAAACTGATTCAGTTGATGCCAATCTCATTTATAATTAATACTATAGTAAGCTTGGATTGACTGAACATTACAATTTCAGTCAGAGTAATAATTAAATAAGTGAGAGTGCAGCCTTCATACTTGACAACAAAATGTGATATTACAACACTTGAATAAATTTCTGAGTTTCCTCCAAAATTTTCATAAAGGAGACATAATTAAGGAATTTTAATACTGCAGAGAACTGTCATCAAACTGGTTCCTAATGTGCACAATATCTGCAATATTTTTTGCAGTTTATAAAAAAAAAATCTTAAAGATTCAAATGAAGAACATTGATTATTGTTATTTCATTTATAAAACGTTACTACTGAAATTTCTGCAAAACATAGTAAGTATGAACACTGATTTGATTCTGACATTACTTTTCATAGTACTTTGTGCTACAGAAAGAATATGTCTAAAAGCACTGCTTACTGTAACACAGGAACACATAATTTCATTACATGGAAGAACTACACAGGTTTTTCCTGAAGGGAAGCATAACAGACTGTCAGTGCATCAACTTATTTTAAGACACACAATGCTTACCATGCAGCAAAACAACTCTGTTCCATGATATCAGGTTGCTGTCGACATTTCTGTCAGAAAATAGTAATGTTGTCGTGACATAATCAAGTAACTAATAGATGAGCAGGGGAAAAAAAAAGACACACAAATTAGAGACATATCAGCAAATACAATTACAAATGGATGCAATCTCCTAATTATCTCTGCTGCGTACCCTAACAACAACAACAACAACTGGCTTCAAGTCTTTCAGTCTTAGACCACAATTTCTCTGTAAAGGCTGGAAATTCACTTCCTGCCTGCCCTCAGGGAAAAAAAAAAGAAAAAGCATGCACTGGCCACAAATGGATTTCAGAACCTTTACATCAATAAACTAATTGCTTTACAGACGGGAAATTATTTTCATTTGTCACTGTCCCCCTTGTAGTGTATGCTCAGTTCAGTTCCCAAGTACAGTCAGAGACTCATACTCTGGTTTAATTGTTATTACAGCTACACATCTGTTCAGTCTGCTGTGATCAACTCACTAAGCAAAGCAGTTACTGCCATATTTTAGTTGCTTTTGTGTTTCTATCAGGTGTTTGCAGACTTGTTATCCTTCCAAATGAATAAAGTTGCATATAATTTCCTTGAATGTTTACTTCTAAATAAAATGCTAATTCACTGCAGAATTCACAAGTAGAGAATTCCTTCAATTACATGAATATTCCCATGAGGTATTAATCTATTCAGATTGCTACCTTCATTTAACACCTGACATCTTTTTATTTTATTACTGTTACCTGTAATACTTTTGACCACCTGAATTAGTAAGACAACAAAATAGCATTCCTGCCACAAGATGAAGCAATTACAGCAGGGAAAAAAAGAAGAAAAAAAAAAGCTGAGCTTCATCAAGCATATTTGCCAGCAATATCCTGAGAAAGACAGGTACTACTTTGAAACTCAACAGGAATCATTTCAGAGTCTGGAAATCCAACCACACCCAGCCAGCTCCATAGCATAAAAAAAATGAACATTCACCCAAATAACTTTTACAAAAAGCTGCAGAAGTGAAGTCTCTTCATTTTTTTTTAATTAATTGAGCAAACACATCTGAAGAAATGAAGCATAATTTCTGGGATGATCATCAGTGAAACTTCTAACATGGAAACTAAGATATATATATATATATATCTTATATATATATATTAGATATATATATATAAGATATATATATATATATATCTTTGTCTTTTTTGTGGTGCAGACCTTTGTAGTAGTATCTACTAACACACATTTCAGATATGATGATTAATCTTAAAATGTCAATTTTGTCTTCTTTTGTTATGCATACAACAGTTACATTTAAGTACAGAATTACTAAAAATACACAGAAATTTTGATAAATTATAAAGATGTGCAAAATGGCTAAAACTATGCCACTCTTCACAGTGTAGGAGTGTATACTAAGCAGACATCAGAATTCTCTCTCAAGCTGGTTATTGCCAAGAAAATTCTCCATATGATGAGACTACTTCATGCTGGATACATTTCAAATCTTACTTCTCCTCAAGCAATTTTGTTACCAATTTTCTACTTACATGTGATTTTACTTCAGTGTCATATATAAGACTTTCCCAAAGGCCATGGAATTCAGCTGTGAAAGCAATACATTACACAGCTGTTTAAGGCAAATCAATTCAGGATCTCGTTATCTACCATTGCATTGCAAAGCAGTTTTCAAATCATTCTCAGACAAAATTAAGGATCAAGAACAGATCTAGGACAGCATTCAAAGTATATGGAAAAAATAAATGGATTATCTTCTCATAAAGCAAACCCTACTTTCTAAGGGCTCTATACTTAAATTTATATATATTACATATGCATATATAATAATGCATGGAATATTATTATATACACATAGTGCATATATATGAACTTATATTCAACATTTCTTAAAAATAACATCAACAGGTTGAGGAAGAAAATAAAAAGCAGTTAAATAATGTATTTTACAAAACTACAGTTGTGATCAAATCAACCGTTTCCAGCTGTTGATTTCTACCTTACAGCAGGAAAAAGTCAAAAAGACTGTGATGAAGAACTATAAACCATAATACAACGGGAATGTCCCATTATGGACTGAATTCTCCTCAAGGAGGAACGTTGTAAATATTTACACTTTTCACAACATGAAAATATGAAATATTTTCACAGTATGAAAAGCACAGGAATTGCCAGACTCGCACTCCTTCTTTGGCCTCAAGCTCACATCTATACTTCTTCCAGATACAGAGTCCAACCTCAACAGGCTTTAGACAATAATAACTGGCAGGCCTTGCTCTGTTGCAGAAGAAACCATTACTCTTTCCAGAAGCCTTCTGAGCACGTTGTATCTCTTCAATTTCTTTGCTCCCTCTTGGGGAAAAAGCTTACTTCATACACATGATGTAAGCTTCACATTTCCTCTCTAGGCAAATTACTGTTCTCTTTAGAAAAACAATCTGCAAATTTACTGAAAGCGAGATATTGAGTTACTGACAATAGCAACAATAATATCTAATTCAAAACTTGTTCCAATTTTCTTTGCAATGTGTTGTTAGCACATGGCTTTATGAACAAATGTATTTTATGATTTAGTTGTCAAAAGAAATTCAGGATAGTGTTATTTGTTTAGAATCTCAGGCTTTTCCCCAGATTACCAGGTTCGAAACACAATCATACAGGAAGCAAACTGAAATTATTTCAGAAATCAATTCTCACAGGAAAAAAAAAAGAAAAAAAAGAAAAAAGAAAAACAAAGAAAAAGAAAGGCAAAAGATGCAAGAACCAGGAACCTACAGTGCATCATGTTAACAAGGCACTTCCAGCTCTTGGACCTTTTCTGTTGTGGTTTTGATAAAGGTTTTATACAAGAGAGATTCAAGTGTTGCCAGACCACTGGCTTCTATTTAAGAATGCAACAGCAGCACTGCCTTGCTGGCTGGTAGCTAGCTGGGAGCTCTGGAAAGCCAGTATTTAAAATGATGAATTTCTTGTAGGTCATCAAATTAAAATTTGCCTGTAGAGTTAAGCATTTGTGATTTTGACTGTATATTTTCAAGCTTTATTCCACAGGATCAATTACTTTGACCACAACTACAGAAAAAAATGGCACTTTGTAGGATCACCTGTAGTGACTGTAGTAGGAGGCAGTGCAACAAGTGACTCAGTCAAAACCACTAAAATAATTCCAGAGATTGGTTCCGTCCACAAAGGACAAAAATTATGCAGTCAATGCGCATACTACCTTTAAAAAATGACCCTACAAACACTTCTAGCCTTTCCATGTTTTCCTTTCATTGTAATCGCTCTGGATCTTTCAGAATTATCAGGCAGGTACCTGCAGGTAGCACCCAGTGGTTAGCTGCAACAATATCCTCATTTTCTTCTTCCAGGTTTTCAACGCTTGGCCCTTCTTCGTTCAGATGAAAAATATGAATGGAAAGACTGCTTTTGCTCAAATCAATAGGCTAGGAGAGATGTAAAAAGACTTTCAACACATCGTTATTTCTCACTTCAGAGATAATTAGAAGATATGAAAGTTACAGTGCTCAGCCAACGTTCAGTTTTGAAACCTACTGTTTCTGTTTCAGATCTTAAAAATGAGTAAGTTCAAAAAACTTTTCCCTGTTTGTGCCAGTTGGTCTAGTACAAGATACTACCTTCTTCTACACATCCAGCATGTGTTCTTAGGCTATCACTACTCTACAATTAGCTCATATGCATATGAACAAAACTGTACATTTTTGATTGATACCTGTCTTTCTTTCAACTTCAGCTCTGTATCCACAATTGACACAGATTGCACATTGCTGTTAAGGAAGCCATCATCAAATTCCGTCCACTTGTAATCACCAAACACAATGTTATGTCTGTTCAACAGTTTTAGGACACTCATCCTGATATCTTCTTTCTTTGCCGTACTAAGAAACAAACAGCGTTATTTATGGCATTAACCTTCAGAAGGTAAGTAATATCTAATATCTGAAATATCAGAGTGTTTTATCTACTACAGTAAGCCTCCCTCCATGGAAAACAGCCTCCATTCAAAACAAACAAACTACCACACACACCAAATGCAGTAACATTCTGCAGAAACAGACAAATAGATTTAGTTTGTTTGCAAAGTAATAACTTCGATATTACAGAAAACATTGCTCAATCTGTTTGCAATCAAATAAGGGGTCGTGGAATAACAAAGCTAGACATTTCCAAGAGCAGAAATCAATATGTATCAAAATGTTGACTGTTTTACTACGAATAGTAGACAAACTCAAAGCCAAACTATTAGTCTGAAATTAGCTTGGAAGCTCAATTACCTCCTCACTCCTATGAACAACTGATAGCATGCCTCTGTCTAGAGATATAAGGAGAATTCCAGTAAAACAGGTGAAAACTACAGGAAAAGGAAGAGTATTTTAAGGTGTTAATTTTAAAACTTGAGTGCAGAATCTTGTCTTTCAACGCTGATGAAGATTCTCTTCTTCAAAGCAGTGGATATTTTTTAGCAGGGCCCTAAATATACTCACCCATTTAATCCCAACAGACAAACTGGTATGACAAGGAGTGGACAAATGGACAGGGTGCCTGGACTGTCCTGTTCAGAGTGATTAGAAGTCCAAGGGGAGCAGCAAGTATACGAGGCAGGGAGGGAGTAGGGAATGATTAATGTTGGGACCAACGCTATTTTTGCATCTTCATTAACAAAATGGACAATGGGATGGAATGCAACTGCATTAAGTTTATGGATGATGCTAGAGCAGAGAGGATTATCAATATATTAGAAAGCAAAGCTACTATTCAGACAGACTACTGTAGGCTAGACATAAGGTTTAGCAAAAATCTCTGGAAATTCAACAAAAGTAAAAATGAAGTCTTGCCTCTGCATGTATTGCCCAGATAACAGAACTGACCAGAGGTCAACTAGACAAAAAGCAACTGTTGAAAAGGACTAGTGATTCTGGCTGTTTGTTAGGCCACACCTGCATCACTGTGAGTAGTTTGGGGCTCTGCTGTAAAAGATTTAAGTGTACTAGAGCAAGCCCAAAAGGCAGCCACCAACAAGATGTGAAAAGAAATGGTTTTGTTCAGCCCCGAGCTGCAGAAATACTTCACAGACACAGAAGAACTCACTGATGTGTTAAGAGAATGCAGAGCAAGACTGCTGTGTGTGCAACAGACACAAGCTGCCGCAAGCAAAGTTCTAGCCAGCAACAAAACACAGCTCCTGGCGAGGCAGGAGGGGCAAACACCTCATCAGCTGTCCTGAGTGACTACATAATCTCAAAACACGATTAATCATTAACCTGAAAGACCAGAAGGCTCTGCCTTCAGACTAAATTGGATCAGGGCAGTTTTCAGAGATCCTTTCCAATGCACTTCGTTCCCTTTCCCGCTTTCACGCACATACGCTTTTTCTATTATTCAAACGAAAAATTCACAGCAAGGCGCCACAAAGCCTAAAAGCCGAGAGAGACCTGTTTGATTTCTGATGAACTTCCACGTGTATCTGAAGGGTATCGCACGCGCTTGGGAGGGCTTGCTTCAAATCCCCAGCCGCGTCATCCATCCTTCTTGCTCCTAAGGAGAAAGCGGCAACAAACAGGCTTTCAGTGATGCTGCAGCCAGCAACGCGAACAGCCCCTCTTCGCACGGGAACACCACGTCCCCCAGTCCACCAACGCACCCCTTCCTTCCTTCCTTCTTTCTTTTGCGATAAACAGGCACTCGGCCCGCTCCTCGCTCAGCGTTAGCGGCGCGGAAGGGAAAGGAGCTCACGTCGGACAGGGCCCCGAGGACGGTGACCTGAAGTCGGGCGAGCTGAGGAGCGGCACCTTCTTCGTTCCCTCCGCGCGCGGGCCGCTGCGAGGGCTGCCCGTTCTGGGGGACGCGGCAGAGCCAAGGCGCCACCGCAGCCGGATTCGAAAAGCGGCGCGCTGTCCCGGGAGCCCCGCCTCGCGTCCCCTGACCTGGATCTTCCTCCTCGGAGAAGGAGCGTTTCCGGAGGGGGAGGGGAGGTTGCGGCCGTCGGGCTAGGCTTCGCGATGGGGAAGAAGCACAAAAAGCATAAAGCAGATAAGGCGGAGTGGCGGTCGGCTTCTACCACCGCCTACAGCGGTAAGAACGCGGGGCGGCAGCGGGAGCCGCGCCTGACTTCATCTCTTGTGGCTGCCGGCGGAGCTTGGGAGCCCTTCGCAGCGCACGAAGGGAGGAAACCCTCGTTTACGTGGGTGAAGATGCTGCGAGCGATCTTTCCTGGGCTCCCGTTTTCGGGACCGGGGGTGGGGACAAGAGAAAAGGCGGGATTCCTCTCGATGAGGGGGGAGCGAGGCGGGGAGCAGCCTGAGCGTGAGGGCGGGGAGCTGCGGAGACCGAGCTCCTTCCTGGCTGTTATTGAGGGAGCATTCTTCAGATGTCTGTGGGGTTTTCGTCCCGCTTGAGGTGTTAAGCTGTGGGAGAACACAGCTTTGTCGTTTAGCAGATGCGAGAAAATCTTCCAGCAGTCCAAACTGACAGGAGAAAATTCCACTGGAACAGTTCCTGTGACTGTCGGTTTTCACTGTAAGGACTCGGTTTGCTTGATTTATGCGTGGATTTTCCAGCAGTGGTAGGTTTTGATTTTTGTTTTTGATTAGGTTTTGACTGCTCTAAGGTTGGAAGCAGGTTGGTTGGTTTGTTTTACAGGCGGTGGTTTATGGTGGGATGCAAGAACTGTGATGTTTTGGGGCATGTGGAACAGCTGCTTGTTAATTTGGATTTGTGATTCTTAGCTGATGCTTTATATTGCATACACTTTCAAAGTGTATCAGATTCTTACCAATAGCGTTTCTAGAACTAGCATCACCTATATGCTTCATTGATAGCATGCTATCACTTTCATCAGCATCTCCAACTTTTTTTTTTTTTTTTTTTAATTTAGATTATGTAGACAAGCCTTTGGAAAAACCTTTGAAGCTGGTTCTTAAAGTTGGAGGAAGTGAAGTAACTGAACTTTCTGGATCAGGACATGATTCTAGTTATTACGATGACAGATCAGATCATGAGCGAGAGCGGCATAAAGAGAAGAAGAAGAAAAAGAAAAAGAAATCTGAGAAGGAGAAAGAAAAGCACCTTGATGATGAGGAAAGAAGAAAGAGAAAAGTAAGCTGTGATTTTTAGAATTTAGACATACCATCATTCAAACATGTTCACTTACCTGAGATCAGATAAGTGTGTACAGGTCTGGTACAGTCTAAAGGACCCCCTCAGTTCTCCCCCAGTTTTTTTTAATATTTAAGTAGGAAGACCTCATCTCCATCCTCATCTCCAAATTGGAGGGATGTGGATTTGATGGGTGGACCACTCGATGGATAAGAAACTGGTTGAAAGGCCACAGACAGAGGATATAGTCATCAGTGGCTCTGTGTCCAGGTGGAGGCCGGTAATGAGCGGCGTCCCCCAGGGGTCTGTCTTGGGACCAGTGCTCTTCATCTTTATCAATGACATCGATGTAGGAATCGAGTGCACCCTCAGCAAGTTCGCTGATGACACCAAGCTGAGCGGTGCGGTCAACACGGATGAAAGAAGGGATGCCATGCAGAGGGACCTTGAGAGGCTAGAAAGGTAGGACCAGGTGAACCTGATGAGGTTCAGCACGGCAAAGTGCAAAGTTTTGCACTTGGCCTGGAGGAATCCCAGGCATCTGTACAGGCTGGGAGGAGTGGGCCTTGAAAGCAGCCCTGTGGAGAAGGACCTGGGGGTCCTGATAGATGAAAAACTTAACATGAGCCAGCAGTGTGCTCTTGCGGCTCGGAGGGCAAATGGAATCCTGGGGTCCATCAGGAGAGGGGTGGTCAGCGGGGACAGGGAGGTGATTGTCCCCCTCTACTCGGCTCTTGTGAGGCCGCATCTGGAGTACTGCGTCCAAGTGTGGAGCCTGCAGTACAAAAAAGACAGCTGTTGGAGAGGGTCCAGATGAGGGCCACTACGATGATCAGGGGACTGGAGCACCTCCCCTATGAGGACAGGCTGAGGGAGCTGGGCTTGTTCAGCCTGGAGAAAAGAAGGCTGCGGAGTGACCTCATGGCAGCCTTTCAGTACCTAAAGGGAGCCTGCAGAGGGGAGGGGAATCAACTCTTTGAAAGGGTTGATATGTGTAGGACGAGGGGAAATGGTTTTAAGTTGAGGGAGAGGAGATTTAGGTCAGACATCAGGGGGAAATTCTTTACCCAGAGAGTGGTGAGGTACTGGAACAGGCTGCCCAGAGAGCTTGTGGATGCCCCGTCCTTGGAGGTGTTCGAGGCCAGGTTGGATGGGGCCCTGGGCAGCCTGGTTTAGCATTAAACGTGGAGGTTGGTGGCCCTGCATGTGGCAGGGGGGTTGGAGATTCATGGTCCTTGAGGTCCCTTTCACCCTGGCCATTCTGTGATTCTGTGTAGTGTAGAAAATGCCCATCCAGGTTGGTGCATTTCTGCCGTTTAGAAGAGTGATCAATGTGTTGATTTGTTAAATAATGTAAATGCTTGTTCCTTTTAACTGATATTTTTCCTATCCATTTGTTTTGTGTATCGTTATAAATACTTCCGTTTTTAAATTTAATGTTTCATGTTTCAGCTGGTTCAGAAATATGCTTTGCTATCCTTTGAATGAAAGGTATTTCCAGCCTTTCAAATCTAGAATGAACTAGAATGAATAATAAGTTGTTAATTAAACATAACAGTTTCAATGCCTACAACAGCTTTTCTTTTGTAATCTGATTTTACATGAGTTCAGCATACATTTGGTGGAAGTTCAGCGATTTATGAGAGAACAATACTTTTATGTAGTGCTGCTTATGTTTTGCCTTTGTGTTTAATCAGAGTGGAAAAAATTGGAAAAAGAGACAATGGCAGTCACAATATTTAAACCATATCGTGAATCAGTTGTACCTTGAGTATGCCAAATAAAAATGGCTCTTATTTTTCTGTAGCTAGGATTGTGCATTTGAAGTATGTTCTAAAATCTGTCTTTTTGCTGTTGTAGGAAGAGAAAAAGAGGAAAAGGGAAAAAGAGCAGTGTGACACTGAAGGAGAAACTGATGACTTTGATCCTGGGAAAAAAGTGGAGGTTGAGCCTCCTCCAGATCGTCCTGTCAGAGCATGCAGAACTCAGCCAGGTGAGCTTTGTGAGAACTTATGTGCTCAATCTGCACGTTAAGTGGATTCTTAATCCATACCTGTCTTCCCAGTGGGTCTGCATCTGTCTGTCACTCTTGTCTTCTTTTTGATTGGAAAAAATAGGCTGTATTTCAGGAATACTAATTCCATGGGTGTTATAGGAAAGGACCCATTAAAACTGCACGAATGAAAACATTACCAGAATGGGGGCATCCCAATCATGCAGTTTGAGTAGCTAAATATCACTTTTCTTTTCTGTAAAAATGGATAACACCTTACTTTTATTTTACTAATTTAACCTATTAGTAGATACTAAGTTAAATTTTATTAAAACTATCTTTCAAAAATGAGTTTAAAGCTCATTAAGTAAGAGAAATAGTTATTGTATACTTAAAGTAGGCATGTTTTGATAGATATATTCATATATTTGTTCCTTTAATTTGCCTGTGTTTCCATCTCAAACTGCAGCTGAAAATGAGAGCACACCAATCCAGCGATTACTAGAGCACTTCCTTCGTCAGCTCCAAAGGTATTAATATCTTGTCCACAGCTGTGTTGATTGTGTCTGGCACACACGTGTTAGATTACAACTCCTTATTCTGGCTTTCTGTTTTAAAATCATGCAGAGACTGGCTTTAATATATTGGGTAACTTTTCAACTGCATCAGACCTCATTGTTTTTAAAGGTTAGTTGATGAATATTATTACCAGCAGTGCCATTCTAGCCTGGGGATAAGCAAGGCATGTTTTGGGGGTAGACTATATTGCAGTTAGAGATTTATAAAGCACTAATAACTGAATTTAAAGAATAAAAAAAACATGAATTTTAATAAAGATTGGGGTCATGAAATGGTTGTATTTTGCATTTTCTGTCAGATGCCAAAGCAAGTTTATACCCACTTGCTTGATAATATTCTGATGTGGAGAAATGTTTTAAATTTGTTTTTTCCTGATGTTAACTCTGTAACTCATATTTTTTGAAGAGAATTACCAACATCCTTTTTTTTTTTTTATTAAATACAAGAAGCTGAATTCAGAACTAGATCTAAAATAGAAAAGACTGCAGGTACTTCTAGAGGATTTCATGAACAAGAAGATTTAAAGAAATTATTACTTGTAATTACTACTATATAAAGAAATTATTGCTAAGCCAAAACACCCATTTGGAGTGTAAGTGGAGATACAGATAGCATATGAGAAATAATTAAGTAAATCAGGAGCTGGTTTCATCTTTTTCAAAGAAATCTGCATGTGCAAAATCAAAACTCTGTTCTGTAGCAGGGAACTTTTCAAATACCTCACTGCTTAGGGAAATTGGTTTTGTTTAATATTTTTTTTCGTTTTAAATAAGGTACTACTTGTTTTATTCTGTTTGTGTGGTATAGAAACAACGATCATCTTGTTTGTTGATTTGAATGTTAACTCTTTCTTTCTTTCTTTCTTTCTTTTTAAATTTTATTTTCAGGAAAGATCCTCATGGGTTTTTTGCTTTTCCAGTCACGGATGCCATCGCTCCAGGATATTCCATGATAATAAAACACCCCATGGATTTTGGAACTATGAAGGAAAAAATTGCAGCAAACGAATACAAATCAGTCACTGAATTCAAGGTGAATTGTTAGAGATTCAGTTACTTCAGAACACTTCAGTAACAAACCTCAGATTCATTTTGACTTCAGAAGTCTTTCTTACCTTAATTATTTTAATGTGTGCTCGTTCAAAGCTCAATTGCCTGTTCTGCAAAAGTTCACTACAGGTTACTGTGGAAATGAATAACATGCTGTAAAGCCCTGTGGAATTCATGCTGCTGGACACGATATTCCTACCTATATTTAGAGTTTAAGGAATTTCAAGAAACTTAGATTTATTTTTTCTTTCTATACTTGATTAGATTGATTAAATGGCAGTTTAAATGTATTTGCATGACAATTGGAGATAACGAAACATTTTTTTAGTACGTTACAATAACAGCTGTGTATTTTTCATTTTGAATTACCCTGTGTTCCATATAACTGCCATTTCGGATGGTGTTTTGGCAGAAACTTAGTTAGCAAGGTTATTGGCAACTTGCCTTAGCTACACTGGCTGTTGACACTGCAGTAATACCTTGTTGAATGCATTGTCATTCTACAGGCAGGCAGTGCTGTAAGTTTTTTTTAATTTTTTTTTATTTTTTAGTATTGTCAGCTCCTGGAAGGAAAGAAATTTTATTTAACCTATTCATGAAGTTCTATGAGCGGCCTTTAACTTTCATTGCTTTCAGCTGTAGAAGTGATGTAACGAGTCTTCACAGAGGACATTGGCTTGCTTTTCAGGGTTGCTTTTTCTCCTATAGAAAATTCCAGCAAGGTGAGCGAAGAGCAGCTTAGATTTCCTATAGGGGCTTTGACAAATGTTAGTCTGTTTTGTTATGTGTGAATTGGGATTGTTTGTTTGTTTGTTTTAAATGAAGACTTCCATGGGAAATAAGAATACGTATTATCATTGCAATCAGCCAGCCGTACCATCTGGTGTTTTGAAATCTTGTTGACTTGTCTTTCTGAGTCATTTTAAAAAGATGTTTGAATGGGAGCTCCCTGGCTGTATTGACATACAGTTATGGTTACATTGATAATGCCAGTAGGAGAGCAGTCTTAGAAAATGAAAATTACTGCACTGTTCAGACTAACAGATTCTTTTTCTCTGAAGGATTTGTTTTCTGCTGGCACTCTTTGAAGAGTGATAAATGTTTGCTAGAAATCTATCACTGTCCAGTGTCCAACCTCTTTGTCCAGTGACAGAGGTAGGACTTCCTTTCTAGATGTGAGTATATGCTCATGCTTTTGTAATTGTTAAATAATACAGAAATGTTATTAGGTTTTGACCTCTAAAAAGGAGTGCTCCGATGGTTGTCTTCCACTTCTGATAAACCTGCTTCAACCAGCTGAGGCTAGTCAGAAGCCAGTACCTCCTCAAAGGGAAGACTCCCTGTGAGCCATATGCTGTATTTAGCAGTGGAGAAATTGCTGCAGAAATACCAAAGTCGGACAAACAAAAAACTTTGTTATTTTCTGCACTATTTCAAAGACCATCACGACATGCATTGCTCCCCTGCTCTTCCTTATTTCCTTTTTATCTAATTGTTTGCTCCCTCGTGCCACCTTCCCAATTCCTGTTTTTGTGATGGTCTCCATAAATGAAGGCAGATAACCTAAATGTCACAGGAAGTCACAGACTAGCCTTTATAGCTCTTTATCTACTTAGCTGGTATGGAGCTAATAGTAGTAAATCATCAGAGGAGCACTGCTCTGGCATCACTGCAGGGGAACAAGACATAAAAACAACTTTTTTTCCCCATAATAAGATCAGGAATGCAGTGGGACAGAATTTTGGTTTATGTATTAATGTTTGGTGTCAGAGGAAGAATTCAGGAGGAGTCTCATCAGAAATCTTTGTGTCAGAAAATCTGTTCTGTGAACATGGTGAGTTAACTCCCACCATGGAGTTGGATCTTTACCACAGAACAAAATCATCATCAAATATACTAGACTCCTGCACAGACGATGTTTGTATTTGTGTCTTGAGAAAAACTAAAGCTTAATTGCTTGAACAGTCATTATTTCAATATTGAGAAGTCGCTGAGCAAAAAGTACGTCCTTAAACCATGCCCCAGTCTGATTTGTTAGTGTCCAAGTTGTGAAGTGCTACTGTATGATTCTTGGTTATTGATTTGTCAACTTTTTAAATTTTCACAAGACTGCAATACTGTCGTTCCAGCTCAGTGTTTCATAGAGCTTCTAATAATGCTTTCTATTCTTTACTTAGTGGACCAATAATGTTTGGTTAAAATAGTCTTCCCTCAGGGAGGAAAAAAAAACCAAACAACAAAAAACCTCTCATGATCTGCAATAAATGTTTTTGGTTCAGCTTGCAGTGGAATGTGTTAAAGCTTATTTCAGCAAGTTGCATCAGTTAAAAATTGCCTGATCGTGGATGTGATAGGAGAGGACAAAATGGCTGTTTTGTTCTCTTGTTGCATGCTTTGAGCATTTGTAAAGTTGTTTCTTAAGTTTTGAAGGCTTTTGTTGTTGTTGCAGTTTAAGTGGCTGAAGGTTACTACGAATTCCTACAAATAAAATTATATATAAGATACTTTATCTTCTTGCTATTGTATCTCTCTAACCTATTCTGATTTGTGAGGAAGGAAAAACATGCAAATCTGTACTTGGTCCCTCAGTGCTGTTACTGATTTTTACGTTTATTTGTTTGGTGTGTATGAAAAAGAAGGAGATGTTGGCACGTAGGTTAAACTTGTTTATATGTTAAGAAGAATACAGAGCAGCCTTGGTAGTGTGCTGTGTGCAAGTTGTGCAGTAAAGGAGTTTGGTATTTGAATGGGCTTTTTTGTTTTGTTTTGTATTTTACAGGCAGATTTTAAACTCATGTGTGATAATGCAATGACTTACAACAGACCAGATACTGTTTACTACAAGCTAGCCAAGAAGATACTGCACACAGGCTTTAAGATGATGAGCAAAGTAAGAGACCTTTTAAAAACAAAGCAGAAACTGTTTGTTTCGGGGATTCTTTTTTTTGTCATAATTAAAAGGAATGTAATTAATAGCAGTGTTAAACGTTATTTCATCTATCTGCCATTACTTATAACTGTATCTATTCATATTACTCTGCTTAGGGGCTCGATAGCATTCGTGTTATAAACACAGCTTTATTTTCCAATCTCATCTGCACCACTGAGGTCTGTGGGAGCTTATTCTACTGGCTTCAGTGGAAGCAACTGGGATCCAAGTGCCAAAAGCCCAACTATGAAATGTTGCTTCGGGCTTTAACTTTGAATGCAAAAATCTCATCTAAGTCATAATTTTGCATAAACAAAGAATCTTTACATTTTCAAATGTGGTGGGCATAGGGGAGGTTTCAGAGATTTCATAAATGCACGCATACAAAGCTAAATTTATACTCAAATACAGTTCTTGATCTGCAAAACTTGAGTTGTTTTTGTGAGCTGCTTTGTGTGTGCATGTGCTTGTGCTGCTGTTCTGCATGGTAAGTCCTGTATGAAATGGGTTGTTGTCTTTGCATATGCATTGTTTGTTTGTTTCTCTTTCTTGATAGTTGGTCTGCAGAAATTCTGATGCCATGCTACCATGACAAATCATGTTGCATCGCCATTGAAAATGAGGCATAAAGAACAAAATAAGGCCATGGCCATTCCCATCCCATCCCATTATCATAGCATCTTGGCTATGAGGGAAAGGTTAAGTCCCTGCCGCTCTGTCCTTTCTGATTCTAGGAACGGCTGTTAGCTTTGAAGCGCAGCATGTCGTTTATGCAGGACATGGATTTTTCTCAGCAGGCAGCTCTTTTGGGTGATGAAGACACAGTGGTTGAGGAGCCTGTTCCTGAAGTTATGCCTGTACAAGTAGAGACTACCAAGAAATCCAAAAAGCAAAATAAAGAAGTTATTAGGTAAAGGTTTTCGTTGGTGTGCTTTCTAGGCTGTTGAAGTTTTTGTAATATTAGTCAGGAGCAAATAATTGAGAAGAAAAGACTTCCTGTGGCCTCTTTCCTTGTGGAATGATTGCATGTTCTTTTAAATGATACCTTGCATTTAATGTGTATATGTGTAAATGTTTTATCATGTCTTTATATTTGCTGAAAATATAAGCAGTTCCTTCTTGTGGTAGTTAGGGATGTTCGTTTTATCCTAGCCACAGATCTTTAACGTTTTGAAGAAACTTTGTTCTTCTTTTTTTTACTTTAAACTTGTGGTAAGTGCCAACTTTGAAGGAAAATCACTGAATTAAATCTGGAACTTAATTGACAAATTTTATATTAAAAAAAAAACAACAAAAAACTGTAACAAAACATTGCTAATTAGATATTTTAACTACTTGAGATCTACTTATATATCTGAAGTTGGGGGGCGGCAAGAGCAATCTTACCTCAAAATCATGCTTTTTTTTGTTTGCTTTTGTTAAGAACAAGTTTCACAGTTCTCAACAGCCACAGGTTTAGTGAAAAAAAAATAAATCATAATCCTTTTTCTCTGTGAAGGAAGAGCAGGTATGTGTAGTTGTTTTGTAGCAGCAGGAGACAGCAACGCTTCTCTGCAAAAATAATTCTAAACTGAGTAATTTTTTGGGTGTGGAGCTATGGTACCACCGTACAGAAATACACCTGCTGCTGTGTAACAAACAAATTATTCTTCAGTACTTGTCTAATAGGCGTGTAGGAATTAAGTACCTTTCTGTAAAGGGGACTTCATGCAGATTCTTTCTGATCAGTCTGTGGTTTTGTTTGTATCGTACGTATTTATTTTCTGATTAATTTCTAAGTAAACTGCATTACAGAGGTCTATTTCTACTTTGCCACCTTCTGTGTTCTTGTTTTCAAAGTAAACAACTTTGGAAGAGAGCGAACAGATCAAGAAATTGAGACTACCAAAGAACACAGTACTGCTTTGTCTTCAAAATCAACCATGATTTGCAGTCAAGTAGAATTGTCAGCTATTCTTAACTATTCTGCTATCCAGTTTTCTTGGGATCAATTATGCTGTAAACTTACTTTCTTGTTCTCTTAAATATTTGTGATTTTAATACCCAGAACTGTTTCTTTTCTGATTAACTTGACCTTTAAACCAACTGTATTTTGGCATCCATGTGATAGTCTTTTGATGTACAGCAGAGCTTTCATTAGATTGCTTTCATAACTGCTTGTTAAAAGCAGAGAGCTGAAGGTCATCATTCTGGAAAGTGTTAAAGTAATTCAGACCTCTGTGTTATAGTTTAAAAATTAGCTTGATCATCTTAGAACAGAATTCTTCTTTGAAACATTCACTCAAACTTCTTGTTATGCGTACAGTATAGAAAGCCTCTGATGTAGCAAATTTTACTGCTCTTCATAACCTTTTCTGAAGAATAGGAATGAACAGTTCCTGAATGAAACAAAAAAACTACCACAGGATCATGAGAGAAATGTGTTATTTTTTAATTGTCATTAACAGCAAAGCTTTTTTGCATATTCAGTCTGAATTTCTATACAGAGAAAAATTCTTAGCTAAGAAATGGAAAAGGTACCTCAGGTGAGGGAAATGGGTTTGGTATGAGGAGTAGTACCCGAAATGGTTGGTTTTAGGTCTAACCTTAGTATGTAATGCTCCAGTAGATTCTGATCTACGAAGTATTTCTTTTATATTGAATGATGACTCTCACAAAAGCATCGGGTGGTTGGTTTCCCCCCACCCAGAAATACAGACTTTCTATTTCCTTATCATCTGTTTTTTTTCCTGCATCTTTTTATTTGGAATAATGGCATATTCACACATGTGGGAGACATATGCATCATTCACCTTGTAATGATATAAGAAATCTATTTCCAATTTATGCTTTCAAGTACTGTTATTTTCACTGAAGTACAGAAACAACTAAATTTTGAAGTTCAAGAGTTGACTGGTTCTTCTGCTACAAAACTTCATTTTCTTAGTGTAACTGTAATTCCACTGAAATGCTGAATTGGACAGACACTGGGAGAGGAGTGGGACTATTCTGTTTAGCAAGATCAGAATTCAGCCTTGTGTTTTGTCTTTTAATTTCTACAACTACTACTCTTTTCTTTCTTCAGTTGCATATTTGAACCTGAAGGAAATGCTTGCAGCCTGACAGATAGCACTGCTGAAGAACATGTCCTGGCACTAGTGGAACATGCAGCAGATGAAGCTCGGGATAGGATCAATCGATATCTACCCAACAGCAAGGTCTGCTGCATGACAAAGTTCACAATTCCATGTTGTATCTAACTTAAATGGATCTCAAGTTGTATCGTGTTTTAAACATCTTTAAAAATTCACTTGCAGAAAACACTGAATCATCTTCAGTCTTTGATCTGGCTTCCTTGGTTGCAACTCTTAGCATTGAAAATGATTAAAATAACACAACACTCTCATACAGGACAAGGGAAAATGGTTTCAAATTAAAAAGGGGAGTTTTAGATTGGCTGGAAGGAAGAAGTTTTTTATGTAGTAGGAGTGAAGAGGCACTGGAGCAGGTTGTCCAGAGATCTGGATGGCCTGTCATGGGAACTTTCAAGGTCGGGCTGGATCAGGCTCTGTGCAGCCTGATCTAGCTGCAGATATCAGTTTCTTGCAGGGGAGTTGGACTGGATGACCTTTAAGGGTTCCAACTCAAACAATTCAATATTTCTGTTGCAACCATAGAAAGCAGACTTTGGCATAGATTAAACCACCATTAGGATTCCCTCTCCCTAAAAGAGTTGAGAAATTCTGAAGTGTGAACTTAATGTTTTCAGTGAGAAGTCCGGAATCTCTTTTATATTTGTACCTAGCGGTAGTAGCTGTCAGTTACAGCATGTTCTTGTGTCAGTCACAAGGCAGCCTTCAGTAAGTAGTAGATAACTATAGCAGTGTCTGTGTTGGAATTTTGGACACTGGTGACTACAGGTTTAATCACCTTGAACATGATGCTGCTACTGTTCCAGACATTTGATTTTTGTGCTGTTCTGAGTGCTAATTGGAAAAGCTCCTTGGTTCTCAGTATGGTTTTCTCAGCATGACCTGTATGTGAGCTGTGGTTTTCCTAGATATGTAATACTAATGGTTTCCTTTGCTATTTTGTGCTAGGGATTGGAATTAATGCTGCAGACTTTCCTTACAGGTCTATGTTGTGATAAACACGTTACTCTGTTTCCCTTGCATCCTATGGAGTCTTTATTACCGCCATTACACATTGGCCTCATATCTGGCCTCATCTCTCATTATTTCACATTCTGTAGTAACTGCTTCAATTTAAGAAAGGTTCAAGATATTACAACATCCTACATTTTTCACCTAATCTTATAACTTCTGTTGCAGAAGAAACATCTGCATTGAGGTGGTGGTAATGTTGTTTTCAAACTCAAGTACTTGGAACTATGGCACTTGACTATGATCACTTCTAGGTCAGCTAGATTAAGAAGAAAAGCCTCAGAGTAGAAGCTTTAGCTTCTTCAGTGTATTTCTGAAGCTAGGAAGAAGACTTGCTAAGAGCAAACGTCATTTGGAAACCTATAAAGTAAGGCTGTTTTCTTACAAACCATTTACAGCAATACCAATCTACTACTTGCTAGCTATACTGGAAAAGCCTTTCAGGATGCAGTCACTTCTGAAGAGAGCAACTCAAGGAAGAGTTTAGATACTCTGTTCCTCATGTCTGGGCTGTTCATCAGCTTGACAGCCCACTGTAGATTCCAGTTAAGTACTTAACACTCAAGTGTGTAATCACGTGTGTGTTCCAGTAGGTCTGGCATGGCACTTGTTTGTTAAGAATTTGATAGCATGTGTACAATAGTACTTCTAAATGCAGAAAGTTGTGGATGAGATGCATGAATGAGCAGTATATTTGCTAAAAGGTGATAAGTAGTTATTTCTAAAAATTCTCCATGCTAAAAAGGGAATTCATGCTGGTGTTCAGGATCCGAATATAGCTGAAAAAACTTTTTAAAATCTTCTGTGTAAGCAGACATTTCCTTTGAGATTAGATTCTTTGAATGATTGTATGTCTTTGTGATTGTATTTACAGATTGGTTATCTGAAAAAAAATGGAGATGGAACTTTATTGTTCAGTGTAGTAAATTCATCTGATCCAGAAGCAGAAGGTAAATCTTTATGCAAACCTTTCTAATATTGAATGTTGCAGTAGAGTCTTAAATGTATGTTCACATCCTCTGTGTGATAAATGAGTTGTTCTGTTTTTTCAGTTAATTTGTATTTCCACAACGGTTTTTCTCCAGTAGCTTGTTGTGGAATTATTAGAGGAATCTATCTCTCAAGTTTTCAGTCTCCAGATTTGAACTCAAAATACATAAGTCTAGAAAGCTTGTAATTATTAGGATTGTGTAGTCTTTGTGCTGCCATCTGTCCTCTTGATTTAGTACTTCCTTCTCTGTTCATTTTGAGATTGGAATTCATTCACAGCATAGCTATTGCTGCATTGATGAATGCATGAGCCCTTTGGCAAGCCCTGTTTTTGTTGATTTATTTATTTACTTAAATTATTGGGAGGTGCAGGCCTTGTATCCTCTGATTGTCTGAATTCTTTTTCATCTTGAAGTAAACCGTTCTGGAATGAAACTGAGCATTGTGGCTGCATCATGCACTTAACTATTTTTGAACAAATTAGATAAATGTGATTAATACTTCTGCAGTCAGTCCACTGAAAATTTAGACAGTGGTGGTAATGGGAGCAGAACAAACCTCCAGTATGAGTTGTCAATAACAGTACTACTTTCTATGTTTCACTGCTCCAGACATTCTTCTTTATTGTTTGTATTAATAGTAATTATACTAGATTTATATCTAGTACTACAGTATGAAATTTTGTTCTACAGTTGTTTTTTTTCCATACTAAGGTTCTACAGATAAATTTCCTTTTTTGTTTTTCAGTTATTGAGCATAGCTGCTGGATTTGTTAACATAATCAATGAAATTTAATGTAACAGGAAATATTCTAAATGCATACTTGTTTTTTTATATTTTTTTTCTATTTTCTTTCAATATTAAAAACACTCCAACTGATTTGAGCCATTTTAATTAAGCAATTCTCAGAACTGATCATAGAATCACAGAACGGCCTGGGTTGCAAAGGAGCTCCATGCTCACCCAGTTCCAACCCCTGCTGTGTGCAGGTCACCAACCAGCAGCCCAGGCTGCCCAGAGCCACATCCAGCCTGGCCTTGAGTGCCTGCAGGGATGGGGCATCCACAGCCTCCTTGGGCAACCTGTTCCAGTGCCTCACCACCTCTGGGGGAAAAACTTCCTCTGCTCATCTCAGTGCCTCCTCTGGCCCTGCTCCCAGAGCTCCACGTCCTTCCTGTGCTGGGGCCCCAGGCCTGGACGCAGCGCTGCAGATGGGGCCTCACAAGAGCCGAGCAGAGGGGGACGATCACCTCCCTCTCCCTGCTGGCCGCCCCTTTTTCATGCAGCCCAGAGCACAGCTGGCCTTCCGGGCTGCAGGCGCACACTGCTGCCTCATGGCCAGCTTCTGGCCCACCAGGACCCCAAATCCTTCTGCGCAGGGCTGCTCTCAAGGAGATCTGCCCCCAGTCTGTATCAATACCTGGGGTTGCCCCAGCACAAGTGCAGCACCTTGCACTTGGCCCTGTTGAACCTCATTAGGTTTTCATGGGCCCATTCTTCAGAATCAGATTCAGAAGGAAGAATTATGCCGCCATAGTGCTGTCTTAAAAAGGTTCTTCATATGGATGGGTTTCAACACATGAGCTACTTCTTAGTCAATGCAAGAAGTTGCTTTTATTGTTTTTGTAATATCTGGATGTTGAATGTTTATGAATTAGCTAGTAAAAGAATCTCAGATGATGCTAAATGCCTTAGAAGTAAAATAACTTAGTACTTAGAGCTGGAAACATATTTACAGCTTGTATTGGAAATTAAAATGGAGAACCTAGATTTATCTACCTATCCTTAATAGAGCTATACAGCTTAAAGTACTTTCAGCTTTTGTAGTGACTTTTAAAGCACTTAAGTAAACCCTAAACACGAGATTTAAAAAAAAAAATTATATTATTTTTAATCAATTTATTAGAGGAAGAGACTCATCCAGTAGATCTGAGTTCACTGTCAAGCAAATTTTTACCCGGCTTCACTACACTGGGCTTTAAAGATGAACGAAGAAACAAAGGTAAATGCCAAATCATATTTTAAAGTAATGGTAAGCGTTTGAACAATTTCCAGATACAAAATAATTTGGGATTACACTTGTGTCAGAATAAAAGTTCACTTCATTATTTGTAAAATGTATAATTATTGAATTTATAGCTACCTGTTCTCCACAAGCACAGGAATAGAAAATTCGGGAAAAATTTGGGAGGTTGGGCAGAGGTTTTCAAATTAATTATTTGTTTTCTGGTTATGTATGTAAAATTGTTAATGCTGTTACTGATTCTGGAGTCCAGAAGCGTCCTTGAGCTCTTGGTTTCTGTTTGAGAAATCAATAGTGCTTCACAACAGAAGAAATCTTACTTGCTTTTCACCAATCATTTACACTTTTGTTAATTACTTGTTATCTGTCTTTTCTACCTGCCTAGTAACCTTTCTTACAAGTGCCAGTACAGCCCTTTCCATGCACAACAACTCTATTTTTCATGATTTGAAATCAGAAGAAGTGGAACTCCTATACTCAGCATATGGTGATGAAACTGGGATACAGTGTGCCTTAAGGTAAGTGCTTCAGCATTTTTTATTGACTTGCATCATCTCTTTTCTGTCATTTTTGACTAAAATAAGTGAAAAGTTAGCTAGAAGCCACAAAAATTTCCACCTCTCCCCCACTTGAATCTCTAAACTTTGCCAAATTAGTAAAACATGAAGCTGGCTACCTTTCATCCTACCTTTTTTGTTTTTGGTTGTTTTTTTGGGAGGTGGGGAGTGTTTTTTTGTTTTGTTTTTAATTTGCATTTCTGTTTTGAGTTTGTTGCAAGATGGTTTGTTAAGAAATATTTTGACTACAGGAATTTGTGCATTGCTAGTGATTTAGCAGTTTGCTTTAAACCCCAGCTGTAGGTGAGCTTGGATACAAGTGATGAATTTAAATACTTGGTTTAAAGCAGTGGTGTTTTTCAAGGTGTTTCAAAGCACTCATAGCTTCCTGAGAAGGAAAATACCACTTGGCATTGAATTGTTGGTTTTGGAGTGAAAGAATTAATCACAGACTTTTTTTTTGTTTTCTTAACTCTTTTTTTTTGGTTTTGTTGCTATTTCTTGTTTAATAGAAGGAAATAAATATTCAATCTTGTTTTTCAAAATTGCTAGTAAATCTTCTCATGAGCTGTCATTGATGATGGAAATAAAAGAAAACAACCCACAGCATCTTGAAAGCTTTAGTTTCTTCTGTAAAGAAGCATGGAAAAGTGAAAGAATGAGGAAAATGCAGTACAGCATAGGTGGAGAAGACCACATTAGAAATTGAAATACCTTTTATGAATATAAACATTTTCTGTAATGCTTATCTCCCATTTCTGCTAGCTTACAGGAATTTGTGAAGGATGCTGGACACTACAGCAAGAAAATAGTAGATGATCTTTTGGACCAGATCACAAGTGGAGATCATTCCAAAACTGTTTATCAGCTAAAGCAGGTGTGTCTGTTGATGCACAGAAATGTCACAGGTTAATGAATACACAGATGGACCCATCTGGTTTTTTAATATTGACTGAGAGGCATTGTTTTGTAGTGTCACTTTAAGCTGTGCATGCTTAGCTGTTCGTACAACAGCACGATGAACCAAGTTAGGAACAGAATTAATCAGCAGTGAAGTAATCTTCCTTTGTCGTTGCCCCAGCTCAGTCCATTCTGCAGGCAGGTGGTGAACCTCACTGGAAAAAGGAAGAGGCTGAGGTGTGCAACTGAGTGGAGGGAAACTGACCAGATGAGGCTGTGTGGGCAGCCTGTCTCTTGGTGTATTAAGTTTCTGCCTCAGAGTTGCACTACAAAGCTTGATGTAAGGATTTGTTTTCATTTGCTTAAACGCAGAATACACTCCTTGTGGAAGAAGGTTTAATACTTAAAATCTTGAAATAATGTTGGAGAATAATGATGTAACTGATACATATATGCCTATGAATGGTAACATTTAAATTTGT
This sequence comes from Centrocercus urophasianus, assembly GCF_019232065.1. Classification (NCBI taxonomy): domain Eukaryota; kingdom Metazoa; phylum Chordata; class Aves; order Galliformes; family Phasianidae; genus Centrocercus; species Centrocercus urophasianus. Next base: position 89,576,233 of record NW_024884253.1, on the reverse strand, counting down.
AAAGTGTGTATGAGGGAAAAGCTTGTAGCTTGTTAGTGAATTCCACCTGAGAGATGCAGTGCTTTCTCCTGAGACTGGAGAAGAAATTTGCTCAAGTGTCAGGTGGGTGTGTAATAGTAGTGGGCACATTTGCATTGCTAAGACAAAAGCACAAAATTTTGTTTCATGTTGTTTTCACTCTTAATACCTCTCTTAATTCAAAATAATTGCCTGTTGCTTAAAATGTTCAGGCTTTGAATGATTGTAAAAGAAGGGAAGGTATGGAGGGACCGTGGAGGGTTGAGATGAAGGATAGTCAGGCTTCCTGATGTCCTGGAAATTAGATTATGCTAAACCTTTGTAGCATTAGCAGTAGGATGGGGTGGGTGATGCCTGGGAAAAAGGAGACAAGAGAATGAAAAACAGAGGATTTTAAAATTTATTTTTTTTTATTTTATTTTTTAAGTCTGCACTGGAAAAAGTTTTGCATATGAAACCTCGCTAGTAGGAGAAAAATGAAAGTATTCCAAAAAAAAAAAAAAAAGGTGTTCTAAAACAATCTTCTGTGTATTATTGTACAAGTAGAGACGTGTGTATGCAGCACATATAGTACTGAAAATATAGCTTGAAAATACAGCACATACTTGACAGCTTCTTCTTTAACACCTAGTTATATGAATATTGTTTCCAGTGAGAATTTCTTAGCGGAGAATTTATTCCTTCAAATGATCTGTGCCTCTTCATACTTTGGAATGCTGTTCAGTGGTGATATGCATATATATATACAGATTTTGTACAGTTGAATGTCTTTCAGTAGTGGTGTGCTTTGGTGTGCTGTGCTTCAGTATTTTGTGCTGCTTCATATGAGTAAGAATGAATATCTGCACAACCTTGAGTGATCTGGAATCAGAAATCAGTGAAGTAGTGACTAAGATATTTCAAAGCAGTAACAGCTGAATTTTGATTGCAGATGCTTGAAAGTTTACTGTGTCTAGCATTTCATGTGAGAAGCTTGAATATACTTGAAATTGTATGAAAGAGGGACTTCTCTAATATGTTGACTAGAAGTAATTGTTACTCTTCTTTCTCTTCAGAGACGAAACATCCCAGTAAAGCCACTGGATGAAGTTAAAGTAAGTTACTCTGTTTTTTAACTGGAAAAAGTGTGTTGGTCTTTACTGTTAAGAACATGATATTTTCTCAGCTTTCCACATTCCGATCCCTAATTTTATTTCATGTGCATCTCTATTCTGTATAATATACATTCAATTTATCAACCTTTTTAATATTTTGATTAAAAAAACAAAAAACCTGTTAAAATCCTAGCTAGTTCTCAGTTTTTTGAGTATATGTATGATTATCCGTTACAGAGAGTCTAGTCTTCATTTATTACTTTGTTTTTAAAGGATCTGTGCAAACATCACAAAACAGAATAGTGTTCTGTGGTGCCTTAGGATCTGATCACAGTAAACCAGTCTGTGAAATGCTAAGATCTAAAATATGATTTTTATTTTTTTTAGGCTCTACCAGTTCTCATAAAAGAAGAACACAAGCTACGTAACACCTGTCCTGATTCTTCCAAACAGATCATGGTAAAATGGTTTGTAGAAAATGGGGGTGTTCAGTTTTGCTTCAGTTCAAGGATGTGCATCCTCTGAAATAGAGCTTTAAAAATTCAGTATCTAGAGTAAATTTCCTTATAACTACTGAGAAGGGATTCTTAAACACTCTGTTATTTTAGTTAGTGTCTGTTAGTCCTATTATTCTGTATTCTCCTGTTTAATTCAGTACATATGGACTAACTCAGAAGCTTAGGAAACTGATAGTTGGTCTGCTTATGATGAGTACTTGAGGTTCAACTTGCTGTAAAAGTGGAAAAAAAAAGAAAATCAGTATCAGTTTTTGATCCATTGCAAATGTCTGTTGGAATGTAGGGGAAAATAATGTTTATCTCAGGCTTTTATAGTTACTAATCAGCTAATCTTTCTTTTAAGTGGTACTAGTTCTGTCTTGCAAATTATGTGATAACAGAAGATATGCTCTGTATTCCATGACAATTCACGTAAAAATTATACAGGTTATGCTGAGGAGAAACTATAAAGGGTTTATATTTCTCTAAAAGATGACTAAGGTAGGTTATTTCATCAAACTGCTAAGTTATTTTCAAGAACTGTAGGAAAGAAATGCCAGGTTGCATATTCCTCCTCCATATTCCTGCTAGAACAGGCAGCTTTGCAGAATTCTGATAAAACATATTTTGAGGCTTAATGATTTTTTTACTTAAGTTTTTTTGCCATTATATGGAAGCATTGCAGTTGAAATTAATTGCAAGCTTTATTTCATTATCTGAAAGTATAGAGCAGCTGATACTGCTTAGAATAGGAAGGCACACCTCACAGATTTTATTACTTACATAAAATTTTCACTACATCTAGAGATACACTGAAGGAAAAGGGATTCTGGAAGTTGTTACCAGTTACACCCTCACAAACATTTCTCCCAAGGTTCTTTCATGCAACAGGGATGAATTTGGCAAGAAATTCAATCCCCGAGGATTTAATAATACTGGTTTTAGCAGTCCCAGATGTTGAGATGAAAGATATTTAGACTACTGTGCCTATCCCTTGATGGACTCCTGGCCTGTCGTGTGACAGAGCCTGTCAAGGAAGCGTGTTTAAGCTGCCTGTAAGCTAAATGTGGACCAGTATGGTTATGGAAATTCCAGTCTTAGAGACTGGTGGTGCACACGCCTTGAGAATATGGATTCATGCTCTTGTTGCAGCTTGCCACTGTTGTTAGTCTTTGTTTCTTGAATTTTTATTTAGGTTGGAGAATCTGCTGGAGACAGTAATGCTTCTGAATTGGACTTTCTGTCTATGAAGTCGTATTCAGATGTATCTCTTGATATTTCAATGTTAAGTTCATTAGGTAAGTAATAAAGTATTTAAACCATTATGGTTTAGTTGTACCGTTTAGGTAAGGTAACAGCTGCATTTGCAAAGAAGTAAAAGTGCTAAAAGAAAGTAGTAACAAATCCACAGCTGATTTAGCTAGAAGTCTTAGAGATAAAGAAGACTTAGTTCATTTTATCTTTGGGACATCTATTTTCTAGGCAAGGTAATTATTCCTGTTCTACTGAATAAACCAAAGAATTTGTATCTTGCAATTTTGATAGCTTTGCTTGTGTTTTTTGTGTTCGTATTAGCCTAAGTAAGCTAATAATAATTAGGAAGCACTATGAAGTTTTAGCTAAGAAAAGTTACTGCTTTGGATGATATCTTTTCCAAGTAATTGGGAACTAGGTAATAAAAAATATGAAGCTCAGTGATAGCACCACTTGAATGTCCCAAAACAAACAAACTAAAAAAAAACAAAACAACAGAAGAAACATCAGATGTTGCAAAGATTTCGTCTTCAATTAAGGTGACTGTATAACGTACTGGGATGTTGTGTCAAACAAACCTACAAACTAGGCATCCCTTTTTAAATACTACAGCAAATCACATTCCCATTTCTGCTGGCTGCTGATCTGATCAAATGTCTTCAAGAATGTAATAAAAAAATTACAGTTTAAGATGCTTTTTCGGTATGTGAGAGATGTCACACTGCCTGTTAAAAAGCATAAGCAAGGTGATTGGGAGATTAAAAAAAGCTACAGGTTTATTCCATAAAAAAGCAATTTAAGCTGTGATTATTACTGTAGTTCAGTAAGAAGATGAATAAAAAGCTGTTTTATTGATGATGGTTAGCAGTGTCAATCTGGCTGTGAATTCCTTGCTTCATTGAAAACTGCTGCTGTTGTTTTTCTATAAATAAACTTCTAGTTTCTGGAGAGTGATTGTTGCATGTTGTTTCCCATAATTCTTGGAAAGTTAGGTGACATCCATACAGAAGACAGCCCAAAGAGATGGGAAATGCTTTATTAGTTTGTTTGTGTCTTCACATGAAGACATTATGTGCATGGAGACTGTTCTTAAAAACCTTCTGCAATGGGGATTTCTTCACCTCCCTGAACGACACATTCTATTTTAACTGTATCTTAGGTTAGATATTTAAGTCACCCTTCTACTGGCATCATTACCTTTGCTGCAGACTAGATCTCTTATTCCTTGTCTGGAGATCTACAGATCACAAAGAAAAATTAAGCTCTGTTTAATTAAGCTGTTCAAATACTAAGAGTCAATTCCATTTCCCTGGGATGTGTCCTTTGTCCTCTCATTTGTCCAAATGCACATCTATGTGTATTTCTTGAAACTGAAAACAGATCTACGTCTGATACCTTTAAGAAGTGCAAAGGAAAGTGCACGTTTCAGGTTTCACTCTAATACAGGATACTTGCTTTCATTTAGTTTAGAATTTATTTGAAGTGACTTAGTAATTCATGAGTCAGTCAACGTGCTTTTTCTGGATTTTGTTGTTAACTTGTGGACTTTAGGGAAAGTGAAGAAGGAACTAGATCATGATGACAACCATTTACATCTGGATGAAACAGCTAAGCTTCTGCAGGACCTTCATGAGGCTCAAGCTGACAGAGTGGGATCCCGACCATCATCCAATTTGAGTTCCCTCTCCAATACTTCTGAAAGAGATCAGCATCATCTTGGTAAGGTTAACTGTGTCACAGAATTTGCACTATTTCAGCTCTATTTTTAAACTTCAATTTATAATTTTTACATAAATCTTTCGCTAGAAACTACTCTGATAAAATAGTGTTCAAACTGCAGGATAACTTTTTAATTTTGAAGCATGTATGGCAAAAGCAGCTAAGAAGACACTAGTTGCAGTTACTTATTTTAGATTTAGGTAAAGAACAATTGAAGTAATTGTGGAGGGTGATGAGTTAATGCTGGTTGCCAGGTACCTGCTAAGCCCTTCTCTCACTCCTCATCCTAAGCAAAACAGGGAGAAAATGCAGTGGAAGAAAAATTAATCGGTCAAAATAAATACAGAGAGATGATTCACTAATTACCATAATGGGCAAAACAGTCTTGAATTTAGGAAGGTTAATTTAATGTATTGCCAATTTTAATAAAACAGTAGAGTAGTGAGAAATAACCCTTCCTCATCTTCTTTCCAGGCTCTGTTTCACTCAGTTCTTCCTCCCTAATGAGTGGTCTAGAGAGATGAGGAGTGGGGATTGTGGCCAGTCCATAATGCTGCTTTTCTGCCATTCCTTCCTCCTTAGTGTCTTCCCTTACTATGAAATACAATCTTTCACAAACTGCACCAGCATGGATTCTTTCCATGGGGTGCAATCCTCCATGGGTCAAAGTTCATGACAGAAAACTTGTTCCAGGCTAGACTCTTTTCCATGGGGCCGTAGTTCCTACCAGGGGCTGCTCTTGTGTGGGCTCTTCACAGCCTGTGGCTTCTTTTGATGCACATCCTCCCGCTGCAGTGCTGCATCCTTCATGGCCAGCAGGAGATGACTACCTGATTCACCTTCTCTAGGTTGCAAGAGAAATCTCTGCTCCAATGCCTTGAACATCGCCTCCCCCTCCTTCCTCACTGATGTTGGTTGATGTCTGCATGGTTTTTGTTTGCATTTTTTTCAGTCCTGCAGCTTGTGCAAGGCATTTTATTTTATTTTATTTTATTTTTACCATTTTGTAAGTGTCACCACAAGGGTACTGGTGGCATTGCTCATTGGCTCAGCTTTGGCACTGGCAAGCAGCTGGTCTGTTGTGGAGTTAGGTGGAACAAACTGTGTCCAGCACAGGGGCAGCTCCTCATCTCTTCTCAAAGATTGCAGTGCCCTCTGATAACAAAATCTTGCTATATAAACCCAATACATGAAGTAAATCGATACCGACTGGCTCTTGCATTTTTATGCTCTTGGGAAATGCTAAGGAATATATTGAGTATTTTGATACTACATAATAAAAATAAAAATTTCAATGTGCTTACATGTAGGAAGTCACAGATACGGTTCCACAATAACCTTCTGTTTTCAATTGTGTAGTTTAGTGATGGGATAGTGAGGTAACAAAACAATTTGGTGTCACTTTTAATATTATCCAAATAACATTTCATACATTCCTAAGTTACATCTTGTGTAATTCTTCAACTCAAAGTAATAATAATCATTGCTTTTTCAAAAAGGGTGTAAATTCCTATAAATCTTGTGCTCTCTTTTTCAGGCTCTCCCTATTTAAATTTCATTTCGATGTCTCTCACACACACACACGCGCAATTTTTCACTTTTTCTGTACTTATGAAGGTTTTGATATCTTTTTTTCCTCTTTTCTTCAGGGAGCCCTTCTCATCTGAGTGTTGGAGAACAGCAAGACATAGTTCATGATCCCTATGAATTTCTTCAGTCCCCAGAAACCTCAAATGCTACTACTAACTAATTTGAACTTCTATATATATTTTGTATTTTAAGTGTACGGTTGTTATATAAATTTTTGTACTTGGCAGAAGCCTCAGTTTGTCCTACTTTGTATGAGGATTCCAGTATGACGTTGTGTAATATACCGGTCAAAAAAGCCAAGCCCAAAAATGGAAGGGTACTCTGGTGCATCATGATGTCTGCTTTTGCTTTGTATGTTAGAGTGTGTCTTGTCTACTGGTGTATGAATCTTGACTGAAAAACAAGTGCTGTGTTAGAGAGTTTCTGTTCTGTAAGAAGTGATCATTGTTCCACCATCATGGCAGCGATCTTGAAACGTCTCCTGTAGAATTATGTTCCAGTTTCTCTTTTGGTCTTAACTTGGGCATCCTCAAGGAGGAATATCTTGCTTCCCCAGTGACAGAACTGAATGAACTGAAAGAACTGGGGTCGTTTTTTTACTTTCCATCTTGTACCCTCTAATCTGTACAAATGGTTTGTGTTTCCCTCTTTGTAAATCTTTCATTTTATCACCCTAGAGAATATTTAATATGAGAAGAGCAGTACTTGTAGTTGCTTTAAAATGTTTAATTCTGCCTTGGATCTAAAAAAGGTGGATGTTTTTATGATCCCTTTTGTCTTGAAAAAGGAAGAGATTACAATACTTCTAATTTCAGTATTTATATTTGCTCGGATGAAAAGAATTCTGCATGCAGCTTGCTTTTTGGTAATTCTAAGGTAAAATCTTTGGAATTCAGTATTCTTGGGGGGTGGACCAGTGGTATGTGCAAGCTGGACATGTTATAAATTCACCATGTTTTGTAAATTTGTAAAAATAAAGAGCGAGGAAGAGGAAGCAGAGCTCTCATCCACATTGCCTGTACGGTCTTGCCTATACAGCCTTTACTCTCTATCTGTCTTTGCCAATTATTTTACAAACATTCTTGCTTATAAAAGTTCTGACATCTCTTCTTCTCTCAGAACAGATTTCTGCTGCAAACCCTTCTCATGCTGTGCCAGTACATCTTTTACGGTGTCTTCCTTTAGTAGTGAACAGGTAACACTAAGATTTTTATGAGGTACTCACTTGATTTATCTGTCTTGCCTAAGTAAGCCTTCTTTCAGATGAAAATCTTGTTTCCACAGTTCATCCTGAGGCCAAAGTTCTGGAAACAAAACTGAGTGGCTAAGAGGGCTGTTTTTCTGTTAAAAATCAAAATGTCTGAAGCTCTTCACATTGGACTAGAAAAGTTAGAATAACAAAGACTAGAATGTGCAGAAGAACTGGTGGAGGCTAAGACCGAATATATTCATCAAAGGAGTCAATAGGCTGATTGATTTCTGTGAATATAGTAAACGTGTTTCAAAACACAAATGTGTAATTCTGTGAAGGAGGAATTTTAATCGTTTTTCTTTACTTCTGACTGGAGATTTAATAGGAAACAACTTACATTAAATTTGTGGAAGGTCAAATGAAGTGCAGATGTTAGGTTTTAAGTGGTAGTGGATGTTCAGGTTAGTGAGGTAAAGGTTTAGGATTCCCTTCCCCCACAACACCCTTCCTGAAGAAATCCTAGATGTTTACTGTAATACTTGAGGAATTGGATTTCAGGATTGTTTAATGAAAAAATGTTACAGAAAGAATTGAGAATGTAAATTCACCTAATAGCATCTTTTGAAGCCAAGAGGACCACACTTTACAAATGGATTGTTTCTATCACATTTTCATATTTTAATACCACTTTATAATTAATGCTTGATTAGTCATAACCTCTGGGAAGAATATTTAAAAAACAAAACAGTTAAGCTCCCTCTTCAGGTACAGATTATAAAGTGAAGGGCTTCCTCTTCAGTCTCTCAATTACTGAATATTTTTATTGAGAGGTTACAGTGTTGCTAGTATTTTCATATATAAGAGAAGTTTTTTAATTATTATTTTTTTGTTTTTAAATTCTCTTGTTACATGCTGTATTGGGAAAAAATTCTTAAATTGCATCACAGAATGACTGAGGTTGCAAAGGGGCTCTGGAGGTTCTCTGGTCTCACCCTCTTCTTGGACCCTAAAGGCACTTTCCTAGGACTGCATCCAGACACCTTTTGGAGATCTCTACATCTAGGCTACCTGTGCCAGTGCTTCATCACCCTCACAGTAAAGTATTTCTTGATGCTTAGATGAAACTAAGCTATGCTTATGTGCCCACTGTCTCTTCTCCTGGCTCTGGGCACCACTGAGAGGAGCCTGGTTCTGTCTTCTTTGCACCCTCCCTTCGGGTATTTGTGGGAATTGTTGAGATGCCTCCCTCAGCTTCCTCTTCAAGCTGAATAGTTCCACTTATCTTTGCCTTACCTCATACGAGATCAGTCACCTTTCTGCCCTTTCTTTGTACCCTCCAGTATGATTGTATCTTGTATTAGGAGCCCACAATACTCTGCATGTGATTTCATCAGGGCCAAGTAGAGGGGAAGGATCCCTTCCCTTGGGCTGCTGGCAGTACTTTACCTAGTGCAATCAAGGATATCCTTGCAGCCTTCTTTTCAGCAAGGGTGCTTTGCCAACTCATGTTCACTTCAGCATCCACCATGATATCCAGTTCCTTTCCTTCCAACTTGTTTTCCAGCTTATTGGCCCCCAGCATATATCAGTGCCTGGTGTTGTTCCTCCTCTTATGTAGGGACTTGGCACTTCTCATTTAAGTGTGTGAGGTCCTTGCCAGCCCATTTTTTCAGCGTATCAAAGGTTCCCATGGATGGTAGTGCAAATCCCTGTTGTGCTAGACATTACATTCCTACCAATTTTGTGCTATTTGTGAACTTTCTGGGCATACACTCTGCTTCATCATCCAGATCATTAGTGAATATCATTACTGGACTCAGTATCAGTGCCCCTGGGATATACATCTAGTTACTGACCTCCGGTTAACATTCACAAATGATCTCATTTTTATAAAATCTACACAGTTTGCAAGAGATAGTAACTCAATTTCTAATCTCTTTAATCTGTAAAAAATGACTCTAAATTGAGTGCAAAGGCCAAATAAATAACGTGGAGACAGCAGCTGTATCTGAACTGTGCAAGTGGGACTCAGTATTTTCTATGTAAGTCAAAAAGATGATTCTGCAGTGTGAGTTGTGCAGTCTGAGTGGACAGCTTATTAAACAGCAACCTGGTGTGCTCCATAACCAGCAGTGCAGAATTGTATGTAATAACATCACTAGGAACAGCACTGTTTTTTTTTTAAAGCAAAGATGCTACATGAATTAACACCCCTCAGAGACAAAAACTTCTCCACTATGTAAATCCTGGATATTTTTTGCATCCAGGTCTTCAATGGCTTTAAAGTGATGGGCTTTGGCCGTCACTTTAAATACTGTTTCAGGATTTTGTATGTTAAATGTTGTTAAGGGGGCATAAAATTTTGAGGGTTGCATAGATCTCTTTTTCCTTTGCTCTCAAAAACTGCTGACAGGATCTTGCCTCAGAATTTGTATCTGCAATGTTACAAATGGTTTTGCTACTGTGTGTTTAAGCTCTTCATACCTTTTCCACCCACTTTCTGATATGTCTTTGAATACAATGTGCTTAACATACTCACCTTTTTAACCAGTTTCTCTTCAGCTATCAAAACACAGCCGTGGTGTAAAAGAAAAGGTCAGAGTTCCAGGATCCAACTTTCCTTTCCCTGAAAGCTGAAAGGTAAAAGTTGCCTCTTTGTCAGGGAGAAATTTTTTGAAGCACTTTCACAGCCGCAGGATAAAACCTTGTATTTGGGCCTAGATTCAGAATTGACTCTGACATATCCTTGTGAGCAGGTTGTCAGAATAACTACTCTCCCAATCACATATTGTCCTGTCAGTGGGCACTACTGAGAAGTATGCTTCCTTTGTCATTCATTAGGTATTTATACACATTTTCTGAGACCACTCCCCAACCCTGAGACTTCTCTCCGCTCCAGTTATGGTTGTCTCAGCCTCTCCTCCATCATCACTGTCATTTTGTGCTGAAATCACCTCACTCTGTCTATCTCTCCTGTAGGGAGGAGCACAGAACAGTACTTCAAGTGCAGCCTCACCTCACTCTACTCAAGTGAGTAGAGAGGAAGGATGTCGTTTATTGATCTGCTGACAATGCACCCCAGAAAAATAATGGCCACTTCTGATGCAGAGGTGCATCTTGTGGCTAGCTTGATGTCAACCAGGATGCCAGGAGCTCAGGATATCAAAAAAGTGAAACTGCAGGATTCCTATCTTTTAAAAAAAAGCAATCCTGTTGATTATTTTTGATTGGCTGTAAAAATCACCTGCCCATGGGATAATTGCAGTCACCAAACTACGTAGCAAGGGTTTAAACACTAGGAAACACCAGGAAATTTAGATTACTTGCTCACCTTTTAAATTACAGGTTAAGAGTGGAGAACATTAATTACACCAAATTTCAGTATTAAAATATTTGTTTATATTTGTTTATAAGTTTTCCTTAGGAAAGAGAAAACACATTGAGGAACAAAAATAAATCTATGATTCTATGTTTCTTTGAAACCAACTTCACTTGTGTGGTGCAAGCATTCACCACACAGGCACTTAAAGCAAGATAAATAAGCTGGTGCTGGTGTTTTGCATTGCTTTTCAAGCCCATAAAAAGGACTAGTGATGATAGTTGAATTATAGTAAATAATCTGTTGTTCCTCGACTAAATCAATCTTTCACTGGTTTGTACATTAAAACTTTTATCAAAAGAGATTGCTCCAATTCAGAGTAGTAGGGGCTTAAGTGATTGTGCAGCCTGACTTTTAGGGAACTCTTAAATTGTGAAATGTTTTCTTATGTCCTAGAATAATCTATATTTCATAAGACAGTGGTAACATGCAGTAGGTGAGGATATAGAGAAAGAGTCCTGGGAATGGCACAAGAGATCCTGAAATCATAGCAGTTGTCAATCCTATGTAATTAGATGCATAGTTAGATGTCCTGAAGCTACTGTTCAAAATTGCAGAATGCAGAAGACACATTACAGAATCATAGAATCACAGAATCATTAAGGTTGGAAAAGACCACTAAGATCATCTTGTCCAATTGTTACCCCGGCCCTCTAGAGTCCCTAAGTGCCCTATCTGCTCTTTTCTTGAAAACCTCCAGGGTTAGTGACTCTACCACTTCCCTGGGCAGCCTGTTACAATACCTCACCAATCTTTCTAAGAAAAAATTTCTCTTAGTATCCAACCTGAACCTCCCCTGGCGTTATCATCGGTTACCTGGGAAAAGAGGCTTACCCCCAGTCACTACAAGCTCTTTCCAGGCAGTTGTAGAGAGCGATACCATCTCACCTGAGCCTCTTGTTCTCCAGACTAAACAGGCTAAACTGTTCCCTCAGCTGCTCCTCGTAAGACTTGTGTCCCAGACCCATTACCAGCTTCATTGTCTTTCTTTGCATACACTCCAAGGCCTCAATGTCTTTCTTGTAGTGAGGGGCCCAGAGCTGAGCACAGCACTTGAGGTGTGGACTCACAGTGCCAAGTACGGGGAGATGATCACCTCCCTGGTGCTGCTGATTACACTGCTGCAAGCCAGGATGCCATTGCCCCCCTTGCTCACCTGGGCACATGGCTGGCTGAAGTTCATCCAGCTGTCAGCTAGCACCCCCAGGTCCTTTGCACAGCTTTCCAGCCACTCTGCTCCAAGCTGGCAGTGATGCACGGGTGCATGAGGTTGTTGTGACTAAAGAGTAGGACTCAGCACTTGATCTTGTCAAGCTCATGCAGTTGGCCTCAGCCCACTGATGCAGCCTATCCACATCCCTCTGTAGGGCCTTCCCACCCTCACGCAGATTCCCAGCTTCCTCCCAACTTGATGTCATCTGCAAACGTACTGCGGATGGACTCAATCCCCTCAGTTCAGGTAATCTGTAAAGATATTAAGCAGAGCTGACCCCCATTCTGACTCATGGGTAACACCACTAGTGTTGCTGGCTGGATTCAGCTCTATTCGCCACCACGCTCTGGGCCCAGCAGCCAGGTTTTTACTTAGCAAAGAGTACACTTGTGCAAGCTTCTCCAGGAGAATACTGTGGGAAACAGAGTCAAAGGCTTTACTAAAGTCTAGGTAGGCTACAACCACACACCCCACAGACCTTCCCTCATCCACTAGGTGGGATCATAACTCAGCAGTACTTGACTATCATTCCTATGTTTCAATCCTTGCACAGACTCTTCTTATTTTCTTTTTCTTTTTTGGTATTCTAATACCTTTTCTGGATCACAAGTTTGTTGAGTGCTAACTGGTGAAGATGGAATAAGTTGTAAAAATAAGAGTTTTGGTTTTTTTTGTTTTTTTTTTTTTTTGTTTGTTTGTTTTTTAATGATGATGATGGTGATGATGACTGGTTTCTTGTAGCTGCTTTTATGTATGAATGACATGAATCACTACCTCTGCTGCACGCATGTTTTCCCCCAATTTGCCACAGTTTTAGAGAAAACAGTTTGACTTTTCTGTTTTGGGAGCTGTTAGAAGTATGTGTGTGTGTTTGGCAGTGTGGCAGTGTGTTCAGGCTGTCTGCTACTGGTGCACACATAATGGCCAGTGTGTGTTCCTGGAAGTAACAAGTATGATCTGTTGCACTGTAACAGTGTTCACTGTTGGAAAGTCTTTACATGGACACACAGTCTTGCTTTGGTCAATAATCTCTAAGAGAATAATAACTGAAAAATATCTTTAAAGCTAATGCTTTTTTTGACCCTAATCCAGCAGGCTTAATTTCTCATACTCTATATGTAAATATAAATTGATTCCTGTAATATATGTTAGTAATTACAGCTGGTGAGGAAATTTTTAGTGAAACTCTTGTTACTGTTGCATTGCTCACCTTTGTCCTTGAATAAAATCCACTCTTTTAAGTTCTCATCTAGAATAATGTGCTGGTGTGTTTGTTTTGCTTGCACTGTTTTTGTAAACTATAGAAAAATGAAATAGCATACAGTATCTTATTATATTCATCTTGGGTTGCAAGCAGAACTTGTTCAAACAGTGAAATTCTGTAAATGAGCCTTTAAGCTTCTGTGGTTTATCTGTGCAAATGGCTGTGAAGTCGTCGTGTTACTACTGCTCCAGGAAGCACTTTGTGCCTAGGAAGGTTTGCCTGTTTGTTCAGCGTATCTCACCCTTGGGCAGTGTCAGTTCTGTGCAGTAATGTCGAGCTGCAGATCCTACAGCTGATGGACAGCCCTTTTCATGAGCCTACTAACTTCTTTCTTGAGAGGAGGGAGGAATGGGACACAGCGCTCTTAACACAAAGCCCTCCCCAGAAGCAAATTCTTTTCTTGTATGCTACTTTGTCTTCCCGAAATGGCAAATGTTGACTTGAATTCTGCTTTCTGGGTGTACTGACAGTGCTGAATGCCTCAAGAAATCTTTTACATGGCTTTGAGAAATCTTTCCCCTACACTTTCTAGAAAGATTGGACTCTGTGATTGCATCATATCCTCTCTTGTTTATTTTTTTAATAAACTAAACATATTTTTTTCTTAGAAGGAAAAGATGCTCCATGTATTAAGATAGAGTGACTAGTTTCTGTTCAGCTTTTTTTGTAATAATGCTTTTTTTTACTGATTCCCAAGATCAAAAATAAACCCTCTCTTCTATTTCTGTGCCAGTAGTATGCTGCATTTCCTAGTTAATTCTATTCTAGTTCAAGAAAAGCTTTAGGAAGCAATTCTGCCAGTCCTGTCACTATTTATTTGAAGCTGGGGAGGAAACCTAAACCATGTCTCATTTCCTCTTGTCTAAGAAGTATAAGATCATATTAAAGACATTGAAAAGTTTTAAGGAAAAAAAAAAAAAAAGCTTATACTTCTGTAAAACATTAAGAATTTGAAAACTTGTAATTAACTTAATTAATTAATTACTTTTTAAAATTATTCTTCACTGTGCACAACTTCAATACATGCTCTGCAGCCCAGCTAGCAGTGCTGGAAAGAGATGAGTTGTGAGCAGCTGCTGTCCATCACTGGATTGCACCCAAGAGGGGGGCTTGCTGCTAACTAAGAGTCTGAAGGAAGCCAGGTTGGAGTGAATTTCCTCCTCCGTTTGTTTGAAACAAATGAACAGAATTAGAAAGCGTGCATTTCAATAGCTGCACATGCTGGTCCTTTCATGTATCAAGGCATCGTGACACCTGCATAAAAGCGATTTACAGGATGTCCTCTGCTGCCCCTCTGTGCACTGCATTCAGTGCTACATTGCAGAAGTAACGCACAGCAATCCAGGTATGCTGTCACCATTGCTAGGGATTTATTACTGCGGATAGACAACAATGAATCATTCTTTATTCTTGGCGGTTTGGCTGACGAGGAATTTGAATGGTAAAACTGGATATTATTTTCACAGAGCAGAACTGAGTAGTCCATTGAAAAACAAGATGGCCAGATCTCTGTTTGCTCATGGGACAAACAGTTGCAAGATTCAGAAATTGTCAATCTGTGTTGGACTTTATGAACTAGCACTAACTTTATTTCTAGAAAGGGTATCTTTCAGTAACCTAATCTGATTTCTTGTCTCTGGTAATAAAGTACAAGACATAGCAATGTCTGAAGTTCCTCATTACGTCCCAGATAAGAATCTTCCCATTCAAAAGGGAGAGGGAGAAAAATTTAACAGCAGTAACAACAAACAAAGCATTGATAGGCAGTATCTTGCCCACTTTTTATGTACAAAACATTGATTGTTGCTAGGAAATGATAGGGTGTCAATGAAATGTTCTTATGACAGCACAACAATTCTTGTTGAAACAGAGGTTGAGTAGTCAGCACAGCTGCCTAAGTCTCTTTACAGTGTGTGTGAGAAAATAGTTTATTAACTATGTCCCTTCTCTTTCTTTTGGAAAAAGAATGAGAAGTTTAAAATACACCAGGAGAAACAAATAAGCAAAATAAACACCACAGGATATTGGTGAATACTATGTCTCTACAGCTGCGTATTTTAGCAGTCTTGCCAAAGATCTACAGTCCTGTTTTTTCGATTGTGTGCATCTCCCATATTATTTCTGGAGGACTTGGGCTTTAATTGTATTATGTTCCACAACAACTTGATTAGTTTTCATGTTGAGTCATGGACGCAGTATCATGCAATCAATGCTTTTATGTGAGTCTGGGGGGAAGAAGCTGAAAAGTATTGTATTCTTCTGAAGTCTGCTTCTGAAAAATATTGTATATAAATGTCTACTTTTTGCAATTGAAAATGTCATAAAAATCTACAAATTGAGATGGATGTGAATGCTGGTAGGTATTAGTAGTACAAGCAGTGTTGCATTTACAGTGCAAGAGTGATCTAGGAAGCCAGAGATGTGTAATTCCAGTACTGTGTTGCACTTTTTTGGGAATTTTTGAATCAGTGGTCAGATCAGGTTGTTCTTTCAGAGGTCACAGCTGCAATCCAGAATGACTTGAAGAGTCATACTTAATGCTGTGAACCCTGATTTCTTTTTATGCTGCTTTTCAAGGGAAAGTTGCTTCAAAGGAAGAAAATGCAGACAAAATTGGCATTTGACACCTATTTTGCAAAGGCTTTCAATAGCCTATCTGACAGAAGGATTTGATTTTAAAAAATATAAACAGTGAGAGAAGGATTCTTCATTTTTAACGGGTCTTGGAAGCTGATATATCCTAGAACTGTTGCCTCTCTGAGTTTTGTCTCTTCCTGAATGAGTTTTTTCACCGCTACCATAGGAAATTATCATGTTTGGATAGTCAACAAGACTTCCTGGACTTCTGCAGAAAACGACCTTCTCATTGTATTTTTGTTGTGTCAGTGAGAAAGTATTGGCAATTGCTGTTATGGTAACAAAACAAAAACCTGTTGTGGCAACTACATTCAACATTACACATGTAGTATCTCTTCACTCTGTAAAAACATTTTTTTTCTTTTTTTTTTGGTCCAGGACAGGAGATATCCTCTTGTTTAAGCTTATCACAGACAGATTACATTTTTTTTTCCCCTAAGCAATAGCCCAGATGTGGTGCAAGTTGTTTTTTTTTTCTTTGGGGGTAAGGGGAGCGGCGGTAAGGGGGGGTGATGGGGAGAAAGGGTGGGGACAAATGAGGAGTGTTGTTTTTGGCAGCTTTTTGGCAGAGTGTTCTTTTTGTTGGGTTAATTTTTACAGGTGGGAGGGGAATGACAGACCAGCCAGTGCAAAGTAACCAACTTGTTCCTAGTAGCTATTTGCACTAGTTCTCCATGCCTCTGCAACCAACTGGTAATCTCTGAAATCCTGGGGCTCCAGCAATATTGTGATCTTCAGCCCTCGTGATCTTCAGCACAGGAAGAGCAAAGCAGCAGGTACACGAACTTCACAAAAAGCGGTGGTCACTCTGCAGCTTGCAGATGAAGTTTCTCATAACAGTGTAGTAAAATTGTAAATAAAATGGTAGGAAGTAAGGTTAGATATGCTGGGAGGAAACAATTGTGTGAAGACTGAGAGAAAAAATACAAATTAAAGGTTGGACAGCTTTCCTGTGTGAGCTTTTTCTTGGACTTCTGCAATAATAATTTAATCCTTCCTTCCTTCCTTCCTTCCTTCCTTCCTTCCTTCCTTCCTTCCTCCCTTCCTCCCTTCCTCCCTTCCTCCCTTCCTCCCTTCCTCCCTTCCTCCCTTCCTTCAAGAACTGTAAAGATTCCCTCTTCTTGGCACTGGTAAGGCCACATCTACTGTGTCCAGTTTGGACTCTCAAGCACAGGAGAAAAATGAACTTACAAATGTCATTCCAGTCCACAAAGAAGATGAAGGAAATGGAGCATCTTTCAGATAAAAGGAGGCTGAGGCAGCCAGAACTGCTTAAGCTGGAGAAATCTTGGGGTGACAATGGTCTTAGCAATGTATATAAAAAACTCATGAAGGGAATTAAGGAGTCAGATTCTTCTCACTTCTCCTCATTGACAGGATGGGAGGCAATGGGCACAAACTAAGACACAGAAGGGTAACTCCAAGCAAAGGAAATGTTTTTACTGTGGTGGCAGTCAAGTGCTGAAGCAGATTAGCCAGAGGCAGTGGGCTCTCCATCCATGGAGATATTCAGAATCAGACTTGACATAGTCTTAAGTAACCTGCTCTAGTTTATCCTGCTACCCTGGTTTCCCTCTCAATTTAACTAGATATCTTGGGCAGTAAGTGGCACAGAAATGTCCTTTAAAGGATTTACAAATCTCTTCTTCCCCAGAGGAAACTGCCTCTAATAAACAGTCACAAAAGCTTCTTTTTAAAATTCTGTTTATTTTTTTTATCAGAGGAGTGACTATACTATTGAAAGTTGAATAATAAAAGAAAAAGATGTAAAAATTGTAAGAAAAAATCAGAATAGTGTGTATCTCTGGTCAACTGAAGGTGTAAAAACCATCCTAATTACCATCTCATTAGCTCATTTTATTTTAGGCTCATTTATTGTAGGCAAATTTAACACAGGTTTTTCATCTATTTTTGAGTTCAGGTTATTTTAATTTGTCCAAATACTTGTTCTTGTAACAAGTTGGCTATTTTTCTTATTTTTTTCTTCACAAGACATGACTGCAAGTAGTGGCTGAGGGGAAATCTGTTGAGGCACTGCACTGGAGTTAATAGAAAACAGGGCATAATGCACAGGAAGAGCAGGCTAGGAGAATGAGGCTGCTCAACTGTAAAGGAAAACCCATGACAGTAACTAATTAGAAAGCACAGAAAATGGTGCTAGAATGAAAGGAGGGATCATTGTCAGACTCCATTACACTCTGGACAAATTCTTTTAGATATGAAAGGGTTTGATGTTTAATATCAGATTTACTTGTTTGATATAGTTGACGTTACACTGAATTTTGATTTAGACAAATGTTACAGCAATATGCTGAAATTCCAACGCAGCCAAAACAGTAACCATTATACACAACTGATTCCCACTACCTGCATGTTTTGTCATCCAAAATCTGGGAAGAAAACTCTCTAACTCCTATGCAGTGTGTTAGAAAGCAGCATTCATTTTTTCCTCATGATACACACCAGGAAATCTGACAAACAAGCATGCCCTCTCAGAGTTCAGATTCTACATTCAAACAGTTGTACTGTTGAATGCACACCATAAGCTTAATCAGTGAGACTTTTGGATGACCATCAGCTGTTTTTTCCCAATTTGGCAAATTTCCATTGCTTATTAGACCAGAATGAGCAACTTCCAAAGCAATATGTTTGAAATTAGAAGATGTCCTTGCACCTGTTGGATGCAAAGGACAAAGTAGTCTGTTATGACTCTCGTGAAGAAGAATTAGGAGAAAACAAGGCTGTTCACATACCAAGCAAAGTTGAAATTGAAAGTTTTAATTTTAGCAGTCACCGATTCCCTCTGCTAAACTAATATATATTGGTCCTTAAACTAATATACTGACACCAGTGCCTATTGCTAAACAAACCAGCCCATATCAGTACTTCCCTCTCATGGTGCTGGTCATCCCTAACTGCCAGAAAGGAATGTATAAGTTAAAGCCAGTTCAAACCCACTGCTCTTTTCATTTTGTTGGTTGCTTGGTTTTTATGTCCATTTTAGTCTGAGCCAGATATGCATGCTTGCCTGCTTGGTTCAGGAAGATACAGGTCTTCATTAATTATTTCAAGGAAGGCTATTTATTAAACCTAGTGTCTTACTTGTTCAGCCAAGTACCTAAACAAAGGTTACATTCCAGCCCCCACTGTGTTCATTTCAGCTTACTTTACAAGAATTGGTGGTCATTCTTTCCATTCTTCCCTGGGAAAATTAATTTCTTGCTCTTTTCCTCTGAGCCGTCGTCTGTTGTGGAGCTGGCCTTGTCAGTTACACTTGTTTCAGATCAGAGGTCGTTTTGTGATGACTTGGAAGATGAGCAATGTTTTCTTATTCCAGTGCCTGGATGCTTCAGCTTGTTGTCAACAACAAGGAGGTGCATTTGGAAGAGACATCTTCAAGTATTCACTCACTACATCTACTTCCATTTTTACAATGGAGGAAACTAATGGGTCAGTGCTTTTGACACATTTAAGCTAGTCACTCATGTTAAACAGGCAAGAAGCAATCATACTGTTCACCAGCAGATTACTCAGAGAAAATTGCATTGTACTCCCTTGAGTAATATTTTTTCCCAGCAACAGGAATGGAGCTAATGAAAATTACTCACCTTATTTTAATTTCTCATCTTTGGATGAGCCTGCTATTCTTCCTGGAGCACGTTCTTCTTTAAAAAAAAAAAAAAAAAAAACTCTAAGAAGCTTTGAAAGCCACATCAACAACTGCAACTAATGAAAGCATTCCACAAGGTACACAATCCTAGTGATGTATAAAAAAATATGAGAAGTATGAAGTGAATCATTCAGGGGCTGTTCTAGGATTCTGCAAACCTAAGTGCTGACAAGAGTTGGCAGCAAGACTGTGGTTAAACTTTAGCTTATTGTTACTAGCAAAGAGATTCCTGGACTCCTGAAATTGGAATCATAGTCAGGATCATAGAAACATACTATGGTTAGCGAGGGGTGGAAAAGAAGCTGGTTGTTAGCCCACTCCTTTTTTAGTTCTCTCTGAAAAAGCAGCAAGAAAACGAAGTCAATTCTTTTAGATCTTACTTCTTTTATGCTTCATCCTAGGCCATCTTCACTTGCTGCTGCAGAAGTAATTTAGACGTACTGCTTTATTCTTATAAGTACTGCATTCAGCCTTGCCTGTGCCATTAAGAAATCTCAACATAGTTCTGAGGCAATTAAATGAGGAAATAGTAGAACTGACATCATAGTTGATCACTTTTTTTAATGTTAACATGTCTTAGGACAAACTGAGAATTATTTTTATTTATTTTTATGACACATGAAATGAACAGATATGCTTCCAGTTTTGCGTAATGCGGGAGAAAATCCCAAGAAAACTTCAGCTTCAGTGGCAATTGTAGAATAGCAGAATGGCTTAGGTTGAAAGGGACCTTAAAAATCATCCAGTTCCCACTGCAGTGGGCAGGGTTGCCAACCACTAAATCAAAGGTTAGATCAAGTTGCGTAGGGCCCTGTGAAACCTGGCCCTGAATGCCTGCCCAGTGGGTCATCCACAGGTTCTCTGGGAACCAGTTCCAGTACTTCAACACCCTCAGTAAAGAATTTCTTCCTAACATCTATCTTAAATCTCCCCTCTTTTAATTGAAAGCCATTCCCACTAGTCCTATCCTTATCTGCCCATGTAAAAATTTGGTCTCCATTCTGTTTATAAGCGCCCCTCAAGTACTGGGAGGCCACAATTAGGTCTTCCTTGGGATTGCCCCGACCCTGGCCTTGTTGAACCTCATTCGATTCATGTGGGCCCACTTTTCAAGCCAGTCCAGGTCCTTCTGGATGGCATTCCTTCTGTTTTATCAGTTGCAGCACTCAGCTTGGTGTCATCAGCAAACTTGCCGAGGGTGCACTCAATCCCACTGATAATGTTGAAGAGCACCAGCCCCAGCACACAAACCCCATGGGGACACAGCTTGTCACCAGCCTCCACCTGATCTGTAGACCACAACACTCTATCTGAAACCATCCGAGCAACTATTTATCCACTGAACAGTTCAGCCTTCAAATCCAAACCTCCAATTTAGAGACAAGGATGTGGTGTGTGACCATGTCAAAGGCCTTGCAGAAGGTAGACCATGTTAGTTGCCTTTTCTTGGTCCACTGGTGCTGTCACTCCATCACAGAAGGCCACCACATAGGTTAGTCGTGATTTTCCCTTGATTAAGCTGTGCTGGCTCATCCTTCATGTGCCTTAAGATGTGTTCTAGGAGGTTCTGCTCCATGATCTTCCAGGCACAGACATGAGGCTCACTAGGCTGTGGTTTTCTGGATCTTCCTTTCTCCCTTTCTTGAAAATGGGAGTGATGTTTTCTTTCTTCCAGTCACTGTGGACTCAGCCTGACAGCCTGGAGTTTTCATAAATGATGGAGAGCATATTAGCAACCACATCAGCCATTTCTTTAAGACCTTGGGATGAGGGTCATCTGGCTCCATAGACTTGTATACATTCAGCCTTGTGAGGTGGGTGGGTCTCTGACCTGCTCTGCTCTCAGTGAGGGGGATTTTGCTCCCCCTGACATAAAGGTTCAGGGATGTGAGAGGTGTGGGAAGCCTGATGGCCAGTGAAGGCTGAGGCCAATAACTTGTTGAGTTCCTCAGACATTTCCATGCCTGTTGTAGCTAGTTCTCCCTCTCTCCTCATTTAAAAGAGGGGACACAACCAATATTTAATCAATATTACTATGTCACTGTGTAAATAAGCAGGCTGAAATTCCATACATTGATGTGTTCTTTTTGTTTCAAAACGAGTATGATAGACAGAAATGAAAGTTGATGGAAACAAGTTTGGAGGCTTGGATAATATTATCTGAGAATAAGAAAGACAAACCATCCTCATTTCAGGATGGAGAGACCATAACAATCAGCTATCAGGCTCTACTGAGATAAGCTGTGGGGATTGCTTGTATAGGTGCAGGTTCCCTTTTCTACCTCTGATTTGATGAACTGGAAGGAGTCTACTGGATCATAAAGGAAAAAAATCCGGAGAGGGTTAATGGAATCCCTCAAGTGGTTATTTTAAATCATAATCCTGTTTGGAAAGATACACAGGTTTTGCTAAACACATTGTTACTCTCTGAGGTAAAATTATTGATTTTAGAGAAAACTAATGAGGAAAACTGGAAGACAAATGCTAGGGAAGGTCTAGAATGCGTTATGCCTGAAACAGAAAAGGTTATATGAGACAGCTAGAAAGTGGACTGATTTGGGCCCAGAAGGGGAAGAGAATAAAAGTGTGTTTTAATACATTGTTCACTGGAAAGTCAGCCCCCAGTAGCTGAAAGAAGATGCAGAAAATTGATGGGGTTTCAGGGATGTCTATTCCACAATTGGTTGAAATTGCCTACAGTGTATATGACAATAAGGAAAAACCAGAAAAGAAAAAGAAATAAAAAGATACACAGAAGAGCAAAAAAATGAAGTCAAGCTTCTGACAGCAGATATTGTGCAAGCCATAAACAAAAGATAAAGAGGAACATTTAGAGAAGGATCTTGAGAAATAAAATTACTAATTCTTTTAGTAGATACTGAAGTTGCTTATTCTGTTGTTAAGTTGTTTCAAAGGATCCTTAAGTAAGTGTTCAATACCAGTAGCTG
The DNA here is from genome assembly GCF_019232065.1 of Centrocercus urophasianus. Classification (NCBI taxonomy): domain Eukaryota; kingdom Metazoa; phylum Chordata; class Aves; order Galliformes; family Phasianidae; genus Centrocercus; species Centrocercus urophasianus. The sequence continues at coordinate 89,553,758 of NW_024884253.1, read as the reverse complement.
GGGCCATGAGAAAGCGGGAAGTTAAACATTTTTTTGCAAAAAATTACATCTGAAATGGGAAATAAGATCTTAACACACGAGTTTTTGTATGTGCCAGAATTCCCTTTACCTCTCATGGGACAGGATTTGTTGAAGAAATTAGGAACTCTAATAACTTCTGATAAGAAAAAGGTATGGGTATGCACCTTGCAGGCACAAGTCGATTACATTCTTTAGAGAGCAAAGATATATAAGTGACTGAAATTCCATTTGAAATTGTGGATGCAATAGTTCCTTCTGTGTGGGGGCCAGAAAATCCTGGGAAAGTCTGCCAAACTGGTAGAAGAATTGAAATCAGGAGTTAAACAAGTAAAACAAAGACAGTTTACTGTGAAGCTGGAGGCCCATATTGGGCTAGAACCTGTAATTGAGAATTTTCTAAGGTATGGACTATTACAAGAATGCTAGTCTGAATATTATACTCCAATTCTACCTGTTAGAAAGCTATGTTCTCACCAGTTATCCATTAGTGCAAGATTTGAGAGCTAGTAATCAAATAGTCAAGCACCTCCTGTAGCAACAAACCCCTACACGTTGTTGACAACTACAGCTAATTTTAATGTTCACAGTTTTAGATTTGAAAGATGCCAGAAATTGTTTCTGAATGAGGAAGTTCAACAGTGGGACAAAAGACTCATCTACGCTGAATGGTGATTCCCCAAGGATTCAAGTCCACCTCTGCAATGTCTGGTAATGTACTGGCAAGGATTAGAGCAACGGTAAGGATTAGAGCAATGGCAAAGTAGGAACACGTCAATTACCTCACTAATAGTGTTTTAAATTCTGCATTGCTCTTACCTGTGAATGAGGGAGAAGTGCTGTCTCACAATTATTTGTAAGAAATTGAAAAAGTATATTCCATCTGGCCAGACCTGAGATGTATCCCCATAATGAGTCTTGACCGGGAGCTGTTTGCTGATGGAAGCAGCTTTGTAGTTATGGAGGAGCAGAAAGCTCTGGATGTGCAATTGTAAGCCTCGAAGAAGAAAAAGAACTAAGATCCTTGCCAGCTAATAGGGATAGAAGCTCTAGTTGAAGCAGTAAGAAGATACACTGTGGAAATTAACACGTTATTTATTGCCAAAAGTATTGCCCAGAGGTGCAGGATTTGTCTTATAAATAATCCTAAAATTCATAGGAGACTATCTTCCTTCCCCTCCTCCACTCCCCCCCACCTGCCAACCACCAAGGAGAGGTAAAAAGGGGTTCTGTACGTGGGGAATATCAGCAAGTTGATTTTTCTCAATTACTGACATGTAATGGGTACAAAAATTTATTGGCTTCGGTTGACACTTTTCCAGGGTGGCCTGAAGCATTCCAGTGCTGAGCCAACAAAACAAGCAAAGTAATCAATTTTTTACTAAAAGATGTAATTCCAAGATTGGGCATTCCAGAATGTCTCTCATCAGACAGAGGACCTCATTTTGCAGCAGAAATAACCCAAAGAGTTCCTAGTTTTTTGCAAATAAAATGGGATTTACATAGCACGTGGAAACCTCAGTCAAGTTATCAAGTAGAGAGAATTAATCAAACGTTATGAAGACAGATTGGAAAATTATGTCCAGAAAGACATTTGAAATAGGTAGAAGTTCTCTCTTTGCCATTGCTGAAAATTCAAATAACCCCTAGACTTAGAGAAGGAAATAGTCCTTTTGAAACCTTGTATGGAAAGCCAGTTATTGGAAATCTGTCTGGAAAAGGTGTTCAGATGTATGTGGCTGGTGATGAAATACTTACTGAATGCCACATGCCTTTGGCAAGAATTCTTTCTTCCCTCCATAGGTATGTATAATTAAGAATTCCAGCACCCCTGGATGTGCCTGTACATTGCTTTAAATCCAGGGACCAAGTGTATCTTTGAATCTGACAGTTCTCAAGCAGCAGCTGCCACCCCAGCCAACACCCCAGGTTTGCAGTTCTTTCACATGATATGATTTTTATACCATGTAGCAAATCTTTTTGGTCAGTTTAGGTCAGCTGCCTTGTTTCTGTCCTCTCCCAGCAACTTGTGCCCCCCCAGGCCCGCTGTTGGCAGGACAGTACGAGAAGCTGAAAGCCTGAAATATCCTTGGCTCTGTACAGCACTGCGCAGCACCAAGGAAAACACTGGTGTGTTCTCAACATTGTTGTTCTCCTAAAGCCAATACAAAGCATCATACCAGGCACTATGAGGAGAATCAAACCTGTCCCAGCTGAAACCAGGACAGAAGACAACAGTTTTTTTTCAATAGCTGCCCAAGGGAGATCAGAAAATAAAGAAAAAGGGTTGTGTTTTTTTTCATTACTTGTTTTTTGTTGCTTTGTTTTTAATTAACTAATGAACTGTTTATTTTGCTCTGTATTGTGACCTGGTAAGATCATTATGTGTTTCTCCATCCCCAGCCAGCTTTACTGTTCCTTTCTACTCATTTTCTCTTGTTTACACAAATACGGTCCCTCCCAAAATGATGCTGGGAATATTTGTACACCCAAGATGTTATCTCAGATGCCTATCTGACTGTTTTCCCAAAATCTAGGATGTGTGCAGAGTCAGTATACACACAGAGGCGAGGTATTTATTTTGTTTCTGCACAGAGATGTGTGCTAGCTGATTCATCCACAAAACTAGCACACCTTCTGTGTAGCACAGGATTTATTTTATAGACCAAAGAATGTAAAATCACTTTATCTCTAGGTGTACCGATAACATTTACCTACATTAGAGAGTTAAATACTCTTGTTTTCATTTGAATTGGCAGCACTTTCTACCATGAGTTCTAGTTTTAGTGATTAATGCTCCAGGCTAATGAAGTTTGCACTAGTATAATCCATTGAACTCTAGTTCATGCAAAGGCAAGCTCCATACACATTTTCTATCAATGGCCTGGCTGACTTGTTTCCTTCCAATAACACGACCACCGTTTCTAATGAGTGGTTGGAATTAGTAGTGCCTGGAAGTAGGTTGTTGTAGGATCTATGTGGAGAGAATGATACTTTCTAAGATGATTTAAAAGCATACAGACAACTGACTGTTGCTGCCGGGTGTGTTTCCAACATGAAACAGCCAAGATTTCTTTCTTGTTTTCTTTTCCTTCCTTCCTTCCTTCCTTCCTTCCTTCCTTCCTTCCTTCCTTC
>NW_024884253.1:89549625-89550595 GCF_019232065.1 Centrocercus urophasianus | reverse complement strand
CCTTCCTTCCTTCCTTCCTTCCTTCCTTCCTTCCTTCCTTCCTTCCTCCTTTCCTTCTGTCTGTCTTTCTGTCTTTCTTTCTAACTCTGTAAAACCATTAGTCTCTTGCACCCATCTCCTGATGCTGTACCTTCACTCATTCAATTGTTTGGGTTTTGTTTACCAGTCATTGACCTCTTTGTTATTATAGCTACTGTTGACATCACTCCTTATCCTAAAGAGATTAGACCCTGTGTTTTGTTGCATCATTCCTGGGCAGCTCTCCAAGAAAGCTGTCCATTCGTACGTTAAGTATTTGACTTAAGAGCTTTATAGTGACACTCTTTTACAGTGACAAAAATCCCTGTAAATGAATGCGATATTCTCAGAGTAAATACAGTAATTCAGTGGAATAATAAAAAGAATATATTTCCCATCTATTATTTGTAGATGTCAGTTGCTAGGGTGCTTGATATCACAGAGTGTAACCCTGTTGCAAATCTTTGTTGTTCTTGTCAAGAGGTAAGGATTGTACCCTCACCACTTGGCTAGAAAACTAACACTTGGGAAAGAACAATCTTATGCAGCCCATGCAACCATCATTTCATTAATGAACTGTTAAACCATGAATCACCCACTGGAGGAGTGGACAAGAAAACTGGCCTTATTTTGTTTTATTGACTCTGATTAAGAGAAATATGTCCTTCAATGTGATATCTTGCTGGTGCAGGCACAATGTATTTGTAGGAAAGGGAAGATTTACTTTTCAGTACAAATCTGTCTACTTGCCTTAAAAGAAAAATATTGATTTAATCTCATTGCCTTCATCTGCACTTGTAGATTCTGGAAGCCTCTCTTCTGCCAGCTAACTCAAACATTCATTCAATACTGATTAGCCAGTGTCAAAATGTATTCCATCAGAGGAAGAAACAGAGAAAAAGAGAAGGAAGGAAGGAAGGAAGGAAGGAAGGAAGGAAGGAAGGAAGGAAGG